>NC_140961.1:98854960-98959960 GCF_056783735.1 Eptatretus burgeri
GGACTAGGCACTACAACCTGGGAATAAAGAAGATGAGAGTTGAGATGGTAGTAAAGCAGGGGTCTTTTACTCAGTCGGTCATGCCTCTAATAGAATATGATCACTAAATTCGGCACAAAATTAGCGGTCAGCTTGGGCAGAAAAAGGCAAAACAAATACCACTAACCTTTTAAAATGGTAGTTGATCCACCATGAATAAAAGGAGAGTTTACGATTAGAACTTTTATCCTACATCGACAATGCTGGGTTTACAATGGTCCCAAGCCCACAATCAGAAGGAGCCCATAGTGACCAATTATTTTCATTTATTCATTTTAAATACAATTTATTAATTTATCTTTAAGTGTACACATTGCAATGTAATTTAATGCTATCTTTACAAAACATACCACGTATTTGAATGAAAAACAAATGTGTCCAAGAGCCGCGTCCTAAAGGTTTTGTCTTCACCAGAAGAAGAAGAACAACGCGGAGCTCTCTTACAGCCAGCGTTCGCTACGCGAGACGGGGCTAAAAACAAGAAACATACTACCATTTCCTGGCACGTGATGTCACCACAATCCACACTGTTCATGGTGGGTATTCCACTTTGAGTATCACTCGTGCAGAGTGGGAATGCTATAGTTATTTAAGACGACAACTGGATAATTAGTTACACAAATGATCATTTTAGAGACGTTCAGAAATGCAGGCGTAGAGCTGATAAGGATGAAAATGAAGCAAAATGCCTCGTACTGTATCAGCAGCTACTTCATTTACAGTGCTTCTGTTTCGACTTTGACTTGTAAATACTAGCAGAGTACCCACCCTATGGGTGATCTTGTTCCAAGCATGCAACACGTTCTTCTACCGTATACCTTTATTTGGGCGGTGTATAGAAAACTGCCAGCTGTATAGGCAAATTTTATTTTTACCTCCTCTTGCTGACTACCTGTACATATGAGCGATTTGCAAGAAAAAAAATAATCAAATAAAGAATATAGATTCATTAATTACTTCCTCCTCCTCTTCTTCTTCACCGCCCGTGCCACCCGGAACGTCGACGCAGGAGGAGGAGGCCAGACAAGGAACGGATGCTGCAAACATCGAAGTTCAAAACACCTTCCGCTGTGTAAATGAAAAGGCATTTTTGCATCCAGTGATGATTCTCCTTGTAAACGGTCATGGTAAATCACAGCTATTTACAAGTCATTACAGCTCGGCCATTTTACCTCAATATCTCAATCTCAATATCTCTCTCTCTCTCTCTCTCTCTCTCTCTCTCTCTCTCTCTCTCTCTCTCTCTCTCTCTCTCTCTCTCTCTCTCTCTCTCTCTCTCTCTCTCTCTCTCTCTCTCCCTAAGCACCGCCCACACAGACAAAACCAACCATCACTTCTGTTCTCTATGACATCACTGCTGTTTTCCAATTGTGTAAAATTCTAAATATAACATCGCCGCCATGTAGTTGAAAACCTCACCGTGGAATGTAAAGCACCTTCCCCTGTGTTATTCAAAATTGTAATTCAAAACACCTCACTGCACTGGAAAACGTGCGGACAGGAATACTGTACAGTAAATGGTGGAGACTTGTAATACCCTCACCAACCTGGAGGCGGCGCTACACGATACACACTTACAGAGAGAATTTGCACCCCACCCCTCACTACAAGACCACCGATGAAGATTAAAAAAAAAACCACCCCGAAACATTAATTGGGGTCATATTGATCGTCTGTAGCAAGTCTGGATGTAATTGGCCAAGAACTGTAAGAGGAGTAGCGCGACAAACACACACACACACACACACACACACACACACACACACACACACACACACACACACACACACACACACACACACACACACACACACACACACACACACACACACACACACACACACACACACACACAACCACAAACAACACCGGTCCGTGAATTGTAGGAAGGATTGTAAACAAGCCGGTAGGCGACATGGCTGCTCGCTCTAGATGGAAAGCTGGCCGACGCGACTAGCCGATATTCATGTACATGCTATCAATCAATTTAGCACAATAAATATGATTATCACAGCCCTCTTAGTTTGCGCCCAGAAACCTGCCTTGTGAAATTTCAGGCATGCTTCCAGAGTCTCTAACAAATGGCAGCCCTGGTAATTCCATTTTATCTATTCGCTAAAGATTTTATTTTTTTATATGATGCTGTAAGACATTCTCGTTGGGCACAAAAAAAACAGGTCCCTCGGAGGTCCAGTTTCGGAGGTATTGATTTTTTTTGTCCAGTCCACAATAAGTGTACGATGTACGATAAAGTATTTTAGCTGTTGCTAAGCAACGGAGGTGTGCATAGCAACCATTCATTTTTGTGTACATGCTAGCCACATTGTACACATTTCAGCCAAGTTTCATCAAAATCAGACTCTTTCTCTTAGAGATATTCACAATTAACCGTTTCTGAAATGTTCGACATGTACTCGCCCAAAACCTATGTCCTACAAATATTTTTTGTTCGGGCTGCAAATTGGCATGAAGGGAGCGAGATAGATTGCGCACAGAACTCTAAGCTTCGATTTTATTTTTGATATTTTTCGATTTTTTGACCACTTTAAGGGGCCGTTGCTATGCCGTTGCTAGGGCCCGGGGTCCCATATTCGAAAGCACATGATTCCCAGAAATATTGGTCCTACCTACCAAATTTCATTGGAATCGGTTGAGTGGTTTAGCCCCGAGGCATGACCAAAGTTTCGCGGACAGACAGACAGTTGGAAATGTCCAGAATAAGGGTGCTCGAAGAGCAGCCAATAAAACTTATATACAGCTGTGCTGTGTTCCAGACTACTTCTGCGTCGATCTGTATTTTACAATGGTTTCCCAAATGGGGGCCTACAATTTTTTTTTGGTGCCAAGCTCACAAAACGTTAATCTGGCCCTGTTTGTCAGAACAACGAAAGAGAGGGAGAACAAAGACAACCAAAAATACATCGATCGCGGGACAAAGTTCAGACCCCACACACCTGAGTTGGGACCCGGGGTGCGTCCTGTGTTATTATTGCACAAGACGTGTGTTCATACACGTCTTTTTACGACGTGGTAAAGTCCGAGTACTACCCGCACTACATTAGTGTTAATTCATGGTCAAAAAAAAGTGTAAAATAATTTTTTTAAAGGCGTCACCCCTTATGAGGTCATTGACTAATTGAATACTTTTATTCTGCTATTCTTGAGGACGGACATACGTCACAGTCACGTGACTTCGCTTGGTGACGCGACCGCCATGTTGGCAAAAAAGGGAAAACAAACGCAGCACCGGTCGCAGACGCACGTACATCGTCACGTGACTTCGCTTGGTGACGCGACCGCCATGTTGGCAAAAAGGGGAAAACAAACGCAGCATTGGTCGCAGACGCACGAACATCGTGGTTTTACTTGCTCGCAAAGCCAAGTGATTTGTTTTTTTCTGTCGATGTATTTCAGATAAATTGTTGATACATCGTGTTCACCCAAGTGTTTGCAATGTCATATCAACATATAGAACATTTATGAGGTGATGCATCGGCCGGATATCGAGCCAAAATACAGTTAATTGGCCTTGATTGTTGTCCCGACCAGTATCCCGGTGATTCGTGGATCGACAACCCCAAGGAATGGCCGAACGTGCAATACCCGGACGGATACACGTGTCTAGTCAAGACACCAGGTATGTAATTCAATTTTAAACCAAGTTTTAACTGTGTGTTATCAAATATTACTGTACTGGATTGTTAATATATTATTTCAATTATTTTTGAACTCCCGAGCTGACGTGGCTAGTTAGTGATAGTTTTAATTGACCTGCCTTGTCTGTACTGTGTGACGGTGAGTCATCTGTGCGAGTTGTGGGTCACTCACTCACCCAGCCAACAATGTCAATGAATGATTAAAATATTGCTCACATTCATCTCTCTATAATTCCAGCAATCTCTGTGTGTGTGTCTGTCTGTCTGTCTGCGACCGCCGTTTCTCGACAACCCCCGGTCCGATCTAATTGAAACTTGCCAGATATATTGCTGGGGACCTGAGGATGTGCCTTTTCAAGGTTTGATATTAATCGGACAAGCGCTTCCCAAGTTACGGCCATTTATTTGCCGACCAATGACAGGACACGGTGCTATGACGTCACGATTCTTATTTTTTTGCACAATTGACATCACAATTCTTCTTCTTCTTCGTTTGATATGACGTCATAATTGACACTGGGGACCTGAGTATGTGCCTTTTCAAGGTTTGATATCGTTCTTCTTCATCCGTTTCAGCCTGGAGGCCACGCACGTAGGGCACGCATCGACGGGCCCGCACGTACGGCCCGCACCAATGACAGGACACGGTGCTATGACAACACTATTGATGTCACAATTAATTGTTTTGTTTTTTTTTGTTATTTTTTGCATGTACGGGCACACACCTACGGGCATGCGAGAGCAAAGGAGCGGCCTGTGTGGTTGTTTCTGGCACGCGGTTTGAAAGTTTATTATTTTTATTTTTTTTGCACGTACAGCCACACACCTACGGGCATGCACTCGTGTTGTATAAATTCTGTCTTATCCCTGATTTTAATGATGTGAATGACGATGTATATGAGCATTGCCGTATGTGAGTGAGCATGTGTGCCTGTGTGTCTCTCCGTTTTGTAATGATGTAGCAGTGCGTGGCTATTTCTTGTGGCTGCTGAGTTGAAGCGCCTGGGCTGAGGACAAGACTCCGGTGAACTTAAAGGAAAGGCCGACACATTGTCATTGCATTTAGTTTGCAAGTACTAGTCCTATTAATGGCAATCAAGGGCCAAGGCATTAATGTTTTTTGCATGATGTACCATTCCTTAATTGCCCTGGTACTATTTTAATAACTAACCACAGAATATATATTTCTTTTTAATCTCAAGAGTGTTTACACATGAAACAATGAAAAACTACCGTTCACTGGAAGCCCATAATTTTTTTGTCTCTGGTTGGGAGCAGACTGTGCTACACAAAAATGTTGGAGGTAACCATGTTAGAGGCTCTAATATTTGTTTGATCAACCATCAAACTCTAACATTTGATAGAAATTGATGCCACGATTGATGGCTCTAAGCCACAGAAGTCTCCTCTCTGGTTCAATAGCCTGACTTTGTATGAGATAAAAGGAGAGTTCTGAATTTTTTGCCTTGTTATTAGTACAACTGAAAATACAGCAAATTTCGGCATTGTTGTAAATAATAATGTGTAATAAAGGCTACGAAAGAAACAAACTTGTAAGAGGTACGAGTCGAGTGCCGTGCGATAGCGCTAGCGCTACATACACCGCTGCAACGCATGGCAGGGTGATCCGAGCGGACGAGGTACTTTGTTTTCCCCTTCGCCAGCGTTACTATGCGGACATTGCATTATGGGTCGGTGAAGTTCCCGGATGTCCGACCCCGAGAATTTTGACTGCCATTCAGTTCCGTTGCAGCTGATGACACTGTCGTGATTGCCTCTGGATGAGGTATGTCGACTAATGTGTGAAATCATAAAAATACATGGTGTAAAGTCTTTTTTCGAAAATGTGTCGCTGTGTCTGATGTCAATAACTTGAATTGAACACTTCTTTGTGGTGTAAAATAATTTTGGTTGTGTGAGTCCAGAGGGAGGAGAAGGGGTGGGATGGGAATCCAGATAGATGGGGGTGGTGTGGGAATAGAGAGGAGAGGAGTTGGGAGGAGGGAGGTGAAGGGTGTGGTGGGAGGAGGGAGCGGAAGGGTGTGGTGGGAGGAGGGAGCGGAAGGGTGTGGTGGGAGGAGGGAGCGGAAGGGTGTGGTGGGAGGAGGGAGAGGAAGGGTGTGGTGGGAGGAGGGAGGGGAAGGGTGTGGTGGGAGGAGGGAGGGGAAGGGTGTGGTGGGAGGAGGGAGGGGAAGGGTGTGGTGGGAGGAGGGAGGGGAAGGGTGTGGTGGGAGGAGGGAGGGGAAGGGTGTGGTGGGAGGAGGGAGGGGAAGGGTGTGGTGGGAGGAGGGAGGGAAGGGTGTGGTGGGAGGAGGGAGGGAAGGGTGTGGTGGGAGGAGGGAGAAAGGGTGTGGTGGGAGGAGGGAGAAAGGGTGTGGTGGGAGGAGGGAGGGGAAGGTGTGGTGGGAATCCAGTAGAAGTGAGGGTGGGGTGGGGTGGGATGAGGCAGGGAAAGGGGTGAGAGGAGGGAGCTGGCATTGCTGGGAACCTTTGTTCGTGTGTGTATATATATATCGATCTATCTCTTTTTATATATATATATATATATATATATATATATATATATATATATATATATATATATATATATATATATATATATATACATATATATATATATACATCTTCTTCTTCTTCTTTCGTCTGCTCCCGTTAGGGGTCGCCACAGCGGATCATCTGTATGATCTGCATAGTGATTTGGCACATGTTTTACGCCGGATGCCCTTCCTGACGCAACCCTGGTCGCCTCTTATGACACAGGGATATGGTACACCTATTTTAACCGGGGTATACACCGGCCCAGTATACTGGTACTCACTTCGCCGACCTCGGAAGGATGACAGGCTGAGTCAACCCCCTGGTGTATTAATTCATTGGCTCAATGGGGCTTGAACTCAGGACCTCTTGGATCCCAAGCCGCTGCCCTAACCACTGCGCCAACACCAGGCTACACACATGTATATGTATATGTATATATATGTATATATATATATATATATATATATATATATATATATATATATATATATATATATATATATATATATATATATATATATATATATATATATAATATATATATAATATATTGTTGCGGATTTCGCGCCCGCCGGTGTGCTGACGGCCACGTAACTCGAATCGCGGCACGTCGCCCACCGGACGGACAATCCAGTCGTGACCCTCTCGGACTAACGCCGGGAACCAGTCACGGGTGGACCTTTCGGTCTCACCGCGATCGAGCCAATCAGCCCCCGCGTGGGATAGGGTTGCTCGCCAAATTCGACCTACCTAAGTACCCACGCGGAGGGTAGACCGGGCGATCGCACCTCGCCGCAGGTCGACTTCGGACACGGGCCACTTAAGCGACCCGTTCCGTACTATCGGGATAACCGAGCGGTGTTATCGTCGACCTCGACGGTTCGATTAATTATCGGGCGTATTCAGCCCACTACCAACCCTTTACGTGAAGCAAGATGAGGATTCAAAGAAAGAAATGACGAAGCGAAGCGGGAAACAGTTCAGCACAAAGCACATTTATTCGCGACGAACGGAAAGCACACACATTCAATTCCACCAAAAGCACACAGAAAAGACACAATGCAATTTACACAAAAGCAAATGTAAAAGCGAGGACACAATGCAGAGCTAATACCGACTACCGAGCACACGGCAACACTTATACAATTTTACTTCACAGACGGCGCCGACAACACATACCCAAAACCAAGGAAAGAATACCCTCAAGGATGAGGCGGGCCTGAGGCCGAGACCGGGTCGGGCCTACCCGTCTGGTGATGAGACGCGGAGCGGCGATGGTGCCTCAACTCCGCGGGCCTTGCGGGCAGTGTCTGGTAGGGGGTGGGAAAGGGGCCCCCTTGGTCGCACTATCTCAGCGCGGGGGGAAACAGGAGGGGGTTGCTGATGCTCGGGGTATAGAGGATTTTTATTGCCCCGCAACGAGCGTCTCCACCTCGGCCAGGTCGCGCTGTCGGCCTCCCTGGGGTGCAGCTCCCTGCACGACGCGAGCACCCCCTCGTCTGCCCTCGCCGCCTCTCCACAGCTCCGTCCCCTCCGTTCCGACTCCAACGCACACGACGACCAGCTCCTTCTTGCCAACTCCACCGCCCGCGAAGTCTTAACTCTCTGTTCTCGACTCTCCTACTCTCTGGACTGACGAACACGGGTCGCTTTTTATCAGCCCCGTAGCTTCGCCCTCTCATCTTTGACCCCCTCCCTTCGACCTTTCACCTCGCTCCCCATTGGCCCGAGAAAAAGTGGGCGTGAATGCTTTTTGATCCATAAATTTGCATATATCGATCGCCCTCCAACGCCCTGGAGGCGGGGCCAAATCGCCCCTCGCTCACCGATTGGACGGCAAAAAGTGGGCGTGTGTCGTTTTTGATCCGTTTTTGAAGCACAAAATCCGTGATTTTGTACACGCTGTTCGGCGCGCGCCCTGCACGAGTCCAACGCCGGTACCCACAGGCGGCGCAAGAACGGTGGCGATGCGACGGTTGCGAGGTGTGACGTGAAGGTCGTGGCGGTTGTGGTGAAGCGGCGTTGTGGTTGGTGGTTGATGTTGTGGTTGTGGTGGTAATCATGGCGGTTGGTCCAAAATAAAGATAGCAAAAGAAAAACGGCTATCCTGAAGAGTCGCAGCACGCATGAATGACATGTATTCCCACTAGACAACGGGTTTGGGCCTAACTACACATGTACTTACCGAAATACCTCACCTAAGGGACCTGAATGGTGGTTTGCGAATTTGGTAACCACAACACTACCCCCTCCCCTTTTTACAGACTCGTCCCGAGTCGTCAAATTTTCGTGTGCCATCATGTGTAGTTTTCCCCTAGTACATTTTACCTACGGATCCCTGAGTGCGACATTCATGGTTTTCGTGTCCCCAAAATAAATAACCTGAGGGCTGCGTAACTATCTAAACAAACTCACTCACACGGACGACTTAAATAAAATTGCCGGCGCTAGACAGACATGCCGGGGGGCGCACTCATATTTACAGTACATCTTAACCTTAACTTACAAATTTTACACTAAACCATGGCCCAGGATCACTGAACTCTGCAAAAGAAAACAGTTAGCAGGGAGCCAGGCTGCTCGCATGCAGTCTCTGGCTCAAAACAATGCAGGTGACAGGGAACGTGGCTGGCTGCTCACATGCAGTCCAAGGCCTTCCTTTTTGAACTGAACGCAGTGAACCACAACGGTGCATGGGCTGCACAAACGCAGTCTCCGTGCCAGCTCAAGTGGCACACGCAATGAGCACAACAAATGGATGGGTGAATGGATGGACGCAAATACGGTGCACGGGCCGCCACTGCAGGCCCGTGTTGTAGCTGCCAACAGGGCAGTTCTCGCAGCTTGCAAACTGTTGCCTTGCGGATCCTGGCGCACATGGAAATGAACAGGGGGGGGGGCAGAGCAAAAATTGTACGGGGCTGGTGAACATGGGCAGTGGGCATGGCATGGCAAAGGTGAGCAGGCAAACACAGCCCGCAGAAGAAGGCCGCTGCAGGCAAACACAGCCGGCAGATGAACTGGCCGGCACAGGCCTTGAGGAAAAACAGCCAGCCGATGAACTGGCCGGCACAGGCCTTGCAGCACAGCAGCTGCAGACGATCCAGCCGGCACAGGCCTTGCAGCACAGCAGCTGCAGATGAAGTTGGCCAGCCTTTGCCGTTCAGTGGAGGTTGGTGGAGGTGCTGGCCACTTGGAAGGCGGGCTCGGACCTACCTACCTGTCTCCCTCCCAACCTATTGCCTTTGCCTGTCACTGTACATACCCACTCCCTTAATTTGTCAAACCCCAATTTAGCCCCAACTTATTTTTTTGTTGTTTTTATTTTTACTTCCCTACTATAAATCGTCCCCTAACCCCCTTTATCGTCTTTGTTCGGCTAACCTATTCTGTCACCTAGCCTACTCCCAACCCCTACGTTCCCTTCCCGGAGGGGAATAAGGGAGAGCTAACGTCCTGTGCTGAGGCCCAACTCAAGCCTCAGAATGGCCTCCCCAGAGTTCGGCGATCTTAACCAAAGTGGGTCCAGCGGCCCACAACGAGAGCGAGGGGATGGATGGTGCGGAGGGGTACACTTCCTAATCTATCCTAACCATTTAACTGTTAAACTACCCCGGGGCTTTCAACAAGCGCCTCTCGCTTAAACTA
Organism: Eptatretus burgeri; assembly: GCF_056783735.1. Lineage (NCBI taxonomy): Eukaryota > Metazoa > Chordata > Myxini > Myxiniformes > Myxinidae > Eptatretus > Eptatretus burgeri. The sequence continues at coordinate 98,864,842 of NC_140961.1, forward strand.
TTGGTTCTAACAACCCAGATTCCCGTCGCCTGTGTTGGTGTCCTCACAATTTCGGGCCTCGCCCCCCAATTTTCTCTCCGTGCCCTCACACGGTCTCATGGCTGGGACACGTGGCTCTCTTTGGCAGGCACGACCCTCTGCCGAATCTCCCGCTATGGCACCCCCGGGCACTACACTGCCTCCGAGCCTACCAGCTCCCTAACACCGGGGAGTGGCCCCCATGGCACCTCCCCTGAAACGCACACGTGGCAGGCCGGCCTCCCGGGCCCCTTTCCGAGGGTCACCCGTGCCCACAACACTGCCCACGCGGCTAATGGCGCCCCGGGCCCCCGCACCAAGCAGGCGCACCCGTGCCCACTACGCTATCCCGGCCCCCCATGGGCCCATGGCCTACCGCGGCCGACGAGCCTGGTGCCCGGGGTACCCACTCAGCGATACTCACCTTTCGCAGCCACGCTCCCAAGCCCGTCAACAGGGCTCCTGCACCCCTCCAAATGGGTCTCGAGCCTACATCCCCACCAACGGCAAAACGACCTCCATTTTCAATTTGACTAACCCAGCTAACTCAATCTACACTGACCCCGGGGTCCCTTGGGCGGGAGTCACTCCTCCCCCCAATCACTCATCGCACCATGCATTCCCATTCGCTCCACACACACAGACCCGCTGGCCTCACTCACTCACCAAGCACATGCCTCCACCTCATAACTCACCAACAACTCTTCAACACACACACCACCGAACTCTGCCATCCTTCTATCTACATCCCCAAACTAACTCGTGCTCCCACGTCGTCCCTTAAACTACAGCACGTTCCTTTTAACACTACGTAGCTAAGCTACGTCCCCTCTACACATTCACAAGTCTGTCACTGTCTCCTAACTCAAAAAATCATTTTATTTCCCAACCTAAATCTGGCTACATCCCTCTACCTAATCCATTCCACGGACTCCATGAGGACTTACCCCTGCCCCATGAAGTCGGTCGAGCTAAGCTAACCCTTCCCCCTAACTAGTTTCCATCCTGTGCCCAGGTCAAGGGGGTCTTCCACCCCTTGCCCAGGAATCCTGTGCACCCGAAAGTGAGGCTTGTTTTTTTTTTTTTTTTTTTTTCATGCGCAGCACCTGCGCGGCAACTCGCGCACTTTGCACCTGCCCGTGACGCCATGCAGCTGCACGTGTTCCTCGTCCCTCCTTGGACGGCACCATCCGGCAGAGATACCCCTCCTGCCGGATTCCAACCCCACGTGCAGCCATGACGTCACCGTGCGCAAAAAAAAAAAAAACACAAGCCCCACGTCTCGAGGGGTTCCCCACGCGAACACATGTGCTTTGCCCGTTGGAGCTTAACACACACGATCGCGTGGAGAACCCGTCCGGTCCAAATCCGTTATCCTGCCTAAACTTTGTCCATCCGCGGGATCGGCAAATCCACCGCGTGCGTTTCCGGACCGGGACTTCACTGTCGCAAGCGAGCACGTGGCGGTCTCGTGCGTTGCACAGCACGAAGCGCGTGCTCACTGCTGGGTGAACCCGGCACGGTCCCCGAAATAGCTACAGCCGCTACTCGGCTTTCTCTCCTCTGTCGCCGTCTCCGTCTCCATTCCACACACGCATACCTGCGTGTTACGACGCTCACAGTCCATTCCATCACATTCACCCCGGGAGACGCGGCTGCGTGCTCCCGCATGCCAACCGACATCTCCCTCACATACCGCTCTCTCACACACACGGTCTCCCTTGCATACGGCCGTTCACTCACGCGTGCCTCACTACTCACACAAACCATACTACTCACACGCGGGGGCACTCAACCGCTGTGCCTCATCCACACACCGTGCCTCACTCATAGTGGCCGTTTCATCCACACACACGGCCTCACTCACACACGGTGCCTCACCCACACACGGCGTGCTGGGAAGCACGTACTCCGGCACCATCGCCACCACACCACTCACACACGGGGTCGCTTCCACACACGTGGACGCACTCACACCTTGCACCACACACACAGGGACAACCACACTGGGGATTCGTGTCCCCACAAGGGTCTCCGGGGCCTCTATACCCCCAAGCTCTCCGTGCACCTGTCCACAGCACTCGTCCCCCCAACCTCGCAAAGCACGACCGAACTCACCTGGTCGTGACTCACCTCAAGGGGGCATACTCCCTCCCCTCGTTCCTGGAGGAGGCCATCCAGGTGCTCGCACTGGGTCTCTACCCAGTCCTCCAGCTCACCCCCATTATCCTCCACTACCTCCGTGTGTGTGTGTGCGTCACTTACCCCATCTTCCTCGTGTAGTCTTTCCTCTATTTTTTCTGTCTCCCGTGTCTCTGCCAACTCTTCACCCCTTACCTCCCTTGTCTCAACTATTATTTCCGTTGTCGTCATTTCGTGTCTCGTCTCACACGTTTTGGTCTCCCCATTTAATTTTTCCCTTTTGGTCACCGTCGATTCCTCTGTCACGACCCTCGCCCAACACGCCCCCTGAATTATTTTTTTACCCGCCTCCACCGCCGGCCTGTCAGCCGTTGCACCCCCTTCCAGCTCGTTTGCTCCCACACGTGGAGTCGCTATTCCCAGCTCCCTGGTCACGGCCTTCATGCCCGCCTGCAGGCATCGGCCCATGTTCTGCGTCTCACCCCGTAGTTCTTTCATTTCTTTTTTCATTTGCTGTGTATTCGCATCCATCGTCGTTTTCACTTCATTTGTATTTGTATCCATCTTTTGTGTATTCGCATCCATCTTTTCGTTTATTTGTTTGGTCATGCCTTTCATTTTGTTTTTCATTTCATGCGCATTCGTTTCCATTTGCTTGTTCATTGCCGCCAGCATGGCGAATAGCTGGGCTATGTCGGGTGCGCTTGAGTGAGCCGTTTCGGCAGGGATCGGGGAAGGGTTTTGGTGGAGAGGGGGGGGGGGGAGGTGTCATACACTGCGGCCGCTGCCGCACCCATTTCGGGCTGTGGGTTCAGTTGGGCGAGTCCGTGTTCCTGCACAATCAACATTTCCTGCTCGGGGATTCCATCCTGGACCATGGATTCTACACATTCTACATCCATTTCTAATACCCCCGGCTCCCGCTCGCTTAACTCTTAAAGGGTTAATTTGAATCGCTCGTAATTTGGAGGGAATCGGGGGTCGCTTCTCTCACCCCTGGACCGATTCCCGTGAATTTAGCCGGAGACAGGAGAGCCCGTTTTCCTGTTCTCCGATACCAGTGCCGCGAGGAGGGCGATGAATTTGTATCGCACGACCTGACACCAGTGTTGCGGTATTCGCGCCCGCCGGCGTGCTGACGGCCACGTAACTCGAATCGCGGCACGTCGCCCACCGAACGGACAATCCAGTCGTGACCCTCTCGGACTAACGCCGGGAACCAGTCACGGGTGGACCTTTCGGTCTCACCGCGATCGAGCCAATCAGCCCCCGCGTGGGATAGGGTTGCTCGCCAAATTCGACCTACCTAAGTACCCACGCGGAGGGTAGACCGGGCGATCGCACCTCGCCGCAGGTCGACTTCGGACACGGGCCACTTAAGCGACCCGTTCCGTACTATCGGGATAACCGAGCGGTGTTATCGTCGACCTCGACGGTTCGATTAATTATCGGGCGTATTCAGCCCACTACCAACCCTTTACGTGAAGCAAGATGAGGATTCAAAGAAAGAAATGACGAAGCGAAGCGGGAAACAGTTCAGCACAAAGCACATTTATTCGCGACGAACGGAAAGCACACATTCAATTCCACCAAAAGCACACAGAAAAGACACAATGCAATTTACACAAAAGCAAATGTAAAAGCGAGGACACAATGCAGAGCTAATACCGACTACCGAGCACACGGCAACACTTATACAATTTTACTTCACAGACGGCGCCGACAACACATACCCAAAACCAAGGAAAGAATACCCTCAAGGATGAGGCGGGCCTGAGGCCGAGACCGGGTCGGGCCTACCCGTCTGGTGATGAGACGCGGAGCGGCGATGGTGCCTCAACTCCGCGGGCCTTGCGGGCAGTGTCTGGTAGGGGGTGGGAAAGGGGCCCCCTTGGTCGCACTATCCCAGCGCGGGGGGAAACAGGAGGGGGTTGCTGATGCTCGGGGTATAGAGGATTTTTATTGCCCCGCAACGAGCGTCTCCACCTCGGCCAGGTCGCGCTGTCGGCCTCCCTGGGGTGCAGCTCCCTGCACGACGCGAGCACCCCCTCGTCTGCCCTCGCCGCCTCTCCACAGCTCCGTCCCCTCCGTTCCGACTCCAACGCACACGACGACCAGCTCCTTCTTGCCAACTCCACCGCCCGCGAAGTCTTAACTCTCTGTTCTCGACTCTCCTACTCTCTGGACTGACGAACACGGGTCGCTTTTTATCAGCCCGGTAGCTTCGCCCTCTCATCTTTGACCCCCTCCCTTCGACCTTTCACCTCGCTCCCCATTGGCCCGAGAAAAAGTGGGCGTGAATGCTTTTTGATCCATAAATTTGCATATATCGATCGCCCTCCAACGCCCTGGAGGCGGGGCCAAATCGCCCCTCGCTCACCGATTGGACGGCAAAAAGTGGGCGTGTGTCGTTTTTGATCCGTTTTTGAAGCACAAAATCCGTGATTTTGTACACGCTGTTCGGCGCGCGCCCTGCACGAGTCCAACGCCGGTACCCACAGGCGGCGCAAGAACGGTGGCGATGCGACGGTTGCGAGGTGTGACGTGAAGGTCGTGGCGGTTGTGGTGAAGCGGCGTTGTGGTTGGTGGTTGATGTTGTGGTTGTGGTGGTAATCATGGCGGTTGGTCCAAAATAAAGATAGCAAAAGAAAAACGGCTATCCTGAAGAGTCGCAGCACGCATGAATGACATGTATTCCCACTAGACAACGGGTTTGGGCCTAACTACACATGTACTTACCGAAATACCTCACCTAAGGGACCTGAATGGTGGTTTGCGAATTTGGTAACCACAACACTATATATATATATATATATATATATATATATATATATATATATATATATATATATATATATATATATATATATATATATATCCAAGTTCAAGCCCCGTCGGGCCACTCAATATATATATATATATATATATCTATATATATATATATATATATATATATATATATATATATATATATATATATATATATATATATACTGCATATGTGTGTGTACATGTATATGTGTATATATATATATATATATATATATATATATATATATATATATATATATATATATTGTTGCGGTATTCGCGCCCGCCGGCGTGCTGACGGCCACGTAACTCGAATCGCGGCACGTCGCCCACCGGACGGACAATCCAGTCGTGACCCTCTCGGACTAACGCCGGGAACCAGTCACGGGTGGACCTTTCGGTCTCACCGCGATCGAGCCAATCAGCCCCCGCATGGGATAGGGTTGCTCGCCAAATTCGACCTACCTAAGTACCCACGCGGAGGGTAGACCGGGCGATCGCACCTCGCCGCAGGTCGACTTCGGACACGGGCCACTTAAGCGACCCGTTCCGTACTATCAGAATAACCGAGCGGTGTTATCGTCGACCTCGACGGTTCGATTAATTATCGGGCGTATTCAGCCCACTACCAACCCTTTACGTGAAGCAAGGTGAGGATTCAATAGAGGAAAAGACGAAGCGAAGCGGGAGAACAGTTCAATAATAAAGCACATTTATTCGCGGCACACGGGAAGCACACATTCAATTCCACCAAAAGCACACAAAAAAAAGAAAACACAATTCCATTTACACAAAAAGCAAATATAAAAGCGAAGACAATGCAGAGCTAATACCGACTACCGAGCACACGGCAACACTTATACAATTCTACTTCACAGACGGCGCCGACAACACATACCCAAAACCAAGGAAAGAATACCCCCAAGAATGAGGCGGCCTGAGGCCGAAACCGGGTCGCGCCTACCCGTCTGGTGATGAGACGCGGAGCGGCGATGGCGCCTCACTCCGCGGGCCTCGCGGACAGTGTCTGGCAGGGGGTGGGAAAGGGGCCCCCTTGGTCGCACTATCTCAGCGCGGGGGGAAACAGGAGGGGGTTGCTGATGCTCGGGGTATAGAGGATCTTTATTATCCCTGGTGTGCGTCTCCACCTCGGCCAGGTCGCGCTGCCGGCCTTCCTCGGGCGTGCAGCTCCCGGCACCGTCGCGAGCACCCCCTCGTCTGCCTTCGCCGCTGCCGCCTCTCCGCCTCTGGACTCTCCACCCTGGACTCTTCTTTGGGCTCTCCTCGTTCGACTCTCTTCAGCTTCTCCAGCTACTGCAGGCTTCGGGCTCCAGACTTCCACACGGCTCTGACTGACGAACACGGTCCTTTTATCCCCCTGTAGCTTCGCCTTTGACCCCCTCCCTTTGACCTTTCACCTCGCTCCCCATTGGCCCGAGAAAAAGTGGGCGTGAAGGCTTTTTGATCCACAAATTTGCATATACCGATCGTCCTGGAGGCGGGGCCAAATCGCCCCTCGCTCACCGATTGGACGGCAAAAAGTGGGCGTGTGTCGTTTTTGATCCGTTTTTGAAGCACAAAATCCGTGATTTTGTACACGCTGTTCGACGTGCGCCCTGCACGAGTCCAACACCGGTACCCACAGCGGGGCAAGAACGGTGGCGATGCTACGGTTGCGAGGTGTGACGGGAAGGTCGTGGCGGTTGTGGTGAAGCGGCGTTGTGGTTGGTGGTTGATGTTGTGGTTGTGGTGGTAATCATGGCGGTTGGTCCAAAATAAAGATAGTAAAAGAAAAACGGCTATCCTGAAGAGTCGCAGCACGCATAAATGACATGTATTCCCACTAGACAACGGGTTTGGACCTAACTACACATGTACTTACCGAGATACCTCACCTAAGGGACCTGAATGGTGGTTTGCGAATTTGGTAACCACAACAATATATATATATATATATATATATATATATATATATATATATATATATATATATATATATATATATATATATATATATATATATATATATATATATATATATATGCATATACCAAGTCGTATAACACCAGGGGGTTGACTCAGCCTGTCATCCTTCCAAGGTCGGCGAAATGAGTACCAGTGTACTGGGCCGGTGTATACCCTGGTTAAAATAGGTGTACCATATCCCTGTGTCATAAGAGGCGACCAGGGTTGCGTCAGGAAGGGCATCCGGTGTAAAACATGTGCCAAATCACTATGCGGATCATAGGGATGATCCGCTGTGGCGACCCCTAACGGGAGCAGCCGAAAGAATAAGATATATATATATATATATATATATATATATATATATATATATATATATATATATATATATATATATATATATATATATATATATACTGTTCAAGTCTCCTGTCACGGATTTTATAGTCCTCATTGAGGCCATTTCTTGAGATATATATATCACATTAGAGTTTTTGAGGAAGTGGAAAACCTGCCTTTTGAAAAGGGCTTGGTGATAACTGTTAAGAAAGATATTGGAAGGCAAATAATTCCAGAGCTTAGCAATAAAGGCAAATACACAAACATCATAATGGACCAACCTTGAGTTGCCAACAGTCACACAATAAGCTTGTGACGTAGTGGTTTGCATAGGATTTTGTGGTCTATCTAATGGCAGAGATATGCAAGCATCTTGTTCTTGAGAGCAGAAACCGAAGTAATATCAATAGAAAAGGGAAAGAGCCAACATTCTGGCATAACTCAAGCGGGTTAGATTGGGAGAGTTGATCAGTTGGATTCCTTTGGATTTGACTCTTCCATGTAATTATGTAGAGCTAGAACTTCCCCAGATGTGAGAGCAGTACTCTATACAAGGACAAATCAATCCTTTATAAAATCGGAGCAACTGTTCAGATGAGAAGAATCTTCAACATGTGAATGTGACTCTGTTTCCTCGAGGCAGACTTAGCTATTTGTGTAATGTGGGGTTTACAAGATAGATTTGATGTTATAGTAATACCAAGTATGTTTACTGTATTAAATAGTAAAATTGTAGAACCTTCAAAGGTGATGGGAAAGTTAGAGTTTTAGAAAAGGAAATAGGAAGAAATTGAGTTTTTTAGAAGCATTAAACCCAACTTGATTAAATTTACCCCACTGAGAAATCCTGTTCAAATCCGAACTTGTAGAGGTTGTGATAAAACGAGATGTAGAACGTGCAAGAGAAGATGGAGCAGATGTGAAAAATAGAGGAACATAATGTTAAGTTGGCAGCATGTGAATGCATTTGGTTATTTGTGGAGAAAGAAGATCATCGATTAAAAAGAATGAAGAGTGTAGGATACGGGACAAAACCCTAAGGGACAGAATGCTGTTAATAGGGAAGGAGGGAGAAAGCGGTTGAACCATCAACGATTTATTAGAGATATAACTGCTGGAGAGAAAGCTAGATATGAGATAGCAGAGTGAAGAAGGAAAGCCAAAAGAGGGGAGCTTGGAGATCAGATGTCGACACCACACTCTGGCAAAAGCTTTCAAGATATCAAGGGCTACGACAAAGGATTCCCCAAAGTCTCTCAGAGGAGAAGACCAGACATTCGTAATATAAGAAAGGATATCCCGGGTAGATCTCGCTTCGTGAAAGCCATACTGATGCTCAGACATAAGACTGAGATTCAAGATGAGAATTGAGAAAACCTTCAAAGATATTTGAAATACAGTGGAAACCCTCATGTGGACCAACCAGGTAAGAAGACCACCTCTCATCTGGGCCACCTTTTCTCCAGTCCCTTCAGAAATTCCTATCTATTTAGTACATTGACTGATTGGCTAAGGGGACCACCCCTAGTTTGGGCCACGGACCACCATATTACTAGTCCCTTGAAGCAGATTTGAACTCTCAAGCGGATCTTGAGTAATCCGAGCATATACAAAGCTCTTTGGCTGGGCAAGCGCGACTAATTGCAAAGAAACCGTTCCAAAGAGACATTCTCCAGATGATCACAAGATCGTGAAATGAAATCGGAAACAATGACTCTTTACCCAATGAAATCATGGGATTTTGGATCAGAATTTCAGTCACCAATAGGAAACACGCCTCTGCTGCCTCGGCTCCTTAAGTTCCGTGCTCCATGCTCAGATTGTCACAGGTTTCCATTCACTTCTTTCCACGACTGCCATGGCTCAAAAAACTCCCAACAAAGAGTTGACACTGGATGAGAAGGTCAAGATCATACAGAGTGACAAAATCAAGTCTCAGCGTAACCTCGCAGTTGAGTACGGTGTCAGCAAGTCACAGGTTCAGCGCATCTTGAAGAGAAAAGCCGAAATCATGACAGCATATGAAGAAAATGCTCCAATCAGAAAGAAACGCTTCAAAGTTCAAGAAAATCAGAAGATCGACGAAATGACATGGTCGTGGTTCAGTCGCGTTCGAGCATTGAATTGTGCTGTCAGCGGTCCGATGATAAAAGAGCACGCCATGGAGTTTGCATGGTCGCTTGAAGTTCCCGAGGTAGATTTCACGGAATCCAACGGTTGGCTTTCCCGATTCAAAGCGCGCCACAACATTAACTCTGCCAAAATTCCTGGGGAATCGGCCTCTGTTCCTCAAGAAGCAGTCGACAACTGGACCAAGCGCATACCGACGATAATCTCACGATATGACCCCAAAGACATCGTCAATATCGAAGAGAGTGGGATGTTTTACTGCACGATGCCAGACAGAACGCTCCGTGTTAAAGGGACGGAGTGTAAAGGCGGGAATCAATCGAAGGAACGTTTGACTGCTGCTTTCCTCGTCAACATGGTCGGTGAATTCCAGAAAACGCTTATCATCGGGAAATCTGCCACGCCTCATTGCTTCCGCAATCTCGACAAGCATAGTCTCCCGGTCATCTGGAGATCGAACAAGAAGGCCTGGATGATCCCAGGTCTCTTCAAGGAGTGGATGCAACTGTTCAACAAGAAAATGCAATGGCAGAAAAGAAATGTCATCGTCTTCCTGGACAATGCAACGTGCCACCCTGACCTCGAGCTCTCGAATGTGGAGTTTATGTTATTTCTCCCGAACATGACTTCGCATCTCCAACCTCTCAACCAAGGGATCATTCGCGCGATTAAAGCAACGTATAGAAAACAACTCGTATGGACGGTCCTCGCTAAAATCGACCGCTGTCATCCAGGCGACACTGACGCCATGAACGATTTAAAAAAGTGTGTCACTGTCTACGATGCCTGCACGTGGATAGCACAGGCCACAGCACAAGTCAGAGAATCCACCATGAAGTCTTGTTTCATTCAGTGTGGTTTCGGCGACGACGCTGTTGAGGGCAACGACAAAGACGATATCCCACTCGCCGATCTGCTCAAAAGAATGCAAGAAAATTACGGGTTGACGACGGACATGGTTGATGACTACATTAACTGTGATGCAGATGTTCCCACGAAATGCGAGAACAATGAAATGAATCAAATCCATGACGATGTGGTGGCTGAGTTTATCACTGAGAACGGTGATGCTGATAACGACGATATTGATGATGACGACGACGACGTGCAGGAGCCAACGATTACCACGTGAGAAGTAATGGACTGTATGGCGAAAACAAGGCAGTGTCTTCTGTCCAAGAATCTCGGACATTTACTGGAGACCGTCGACAAACTACAGAATGGTATCTCTAAATCTGCCGCGTCATCCATGAGGCAGCGCACCCTGGACTCTTTTTTTTATTTTTTTTATTTTTTTTTATTTTTATTTTTTTCAACGTTGCACAATAATAATCAAAATTACTGTTTCCGTGAATAATCCAAAAGACTTTCTGTGAATAATCAAAATTACTGTTTCTGTCTGTTCCTGTGAATAAATTACAGTACGTGAATGTGAAATATGATGTGAAATCCTGTACAAACAGTTGTTCCACTTAAGTTATTCAATTTAGGAATTAAATGTATGAAGGAAGTTGTACATCTTTACCTGAAGACCTACCCAAATGGTGAAACCGGCTCAGGGGACCACCCCTCAAGCGGACCGCTTTTGGCCAAGTCCCTTGGTTTGGTCCAAATGAGGGTTTCCACTGTACCATAAGTCGGAGCAATCGGACAGCAGTTGGAAGGGTTTGAATGATCACCCTTCTTTAGAAAAGGCTGTACTCATGCATGTTTCCAGGAAAGAGGATACTTTTAGCTGAGGACCAGGAAGACTGATCAGTGAAAGAAGAGGAGAGGTTGTCACGCATCCTTTGGAGAAAGGAATGCTTCACCTCATGAATCACATACTTGCAACGATTTTGAGCATAGATTAAGGCTGAATTTGAGTCAGATGAAGAAGAGATTTTCCAGTTCTGAAGCACCATGAACCTTGCAGGGATGTTTGAACCAGAAATTAGAAGACGAGATAGTCTTAAAAGAGAAGCGGACTCCCTCCATAAGCCTCCTTTCCTACAACAATAACCTCAGCTAGACACTCTACAGAGTCCGAGGAAAGAAAGTAATAATTCCAAGGAAAGTCAAAATAGAATTTCCATAATACGGTCCAGTAAGCACTGTTAAAGTGCCAATACTGGCACTGAGAAAGAACAGTCTGAGGACTCGGAGTGGTAAGTAAAGAGATATTTTTAAGAGTGTGGTCAGAGGACCATGAGGGACTACACAAACATTGATGCCTTACCCTGCCTGCAAAACACCAGGGTGAAAGTTTTATAGCTGGGTCGAGGTTTAACCCCAGACTAGATAGCTTAGAGGTGAGTGTGCATACCTCCAAGCTATCCTGTCAGCTCGAGAGTCTAACAAGTCTTTTTCAAGTCTCTGGTCTTGTAAAATGTAACTATGATTCACATATAATTAGTGTGGTTAAGCAATTGGTTCATTCTCTCTGTCTATCAGTCTATTACTGTGATTGAGGAATTGCTTCAATCAAATTGAATTTTATGTTTTGAACACTGTAGAACATGAATCGGAACACCAACCTGCAGTTTGACAGTATTTTGGCTCTGAATTTGGCAAATCTCATTTTTTGTATTTTTTTTTTGGCAAATCTGTACGGAATCTCGTCCTGAGTGGGTATGCGCACAGCATGGTAAAGTAATTCCTTCAGTCTGTCTGTCAAACAAAATTGAAAATAATTACAAACAGGACATTTACTGTATATAGGGATGTCATAAAGTACACAAACAACAGTCACGAATGACTAGTTTAGCATGTTAAATAAGGTGGTGTCAAAGACAGTGGTTAAATAAACAATCTTTTACACCACTAATGGCAGTAAACTTTTGATTCAATGTTTTATTTTTTCTTCAGTTTTTAAAACATTTTTTATATTTCAATTGAATGATATATTTGAATACTGTTTGCACTTCCAAAAACCGTCAGTTTAGCAGTACTTGGCACAATTGAATGCCGACTCGACCAATCATATTTGCCACATTGAGGGTGGAATAACAGCGACATTTTGACAAAATGGTCGCGCCGAGCATTGCAACCATATCTAATGTTAACTTCATCCAAATAATGTTTGTTTAGTGCATCTTTTTCTGAAAGATTATTCCAAAATCATCAGTTTTTCTGAGAAGAATTGACAGAAGGTTCACATCTGGACTGTTGTGTTTAACTCCTCAGCCTCATATGGTTGCCATTGCACCCATTATGCAAAGTTCACGAACAAACCGAATGTAGATCATACTTGGAAACGCAAAGCAAGAGTTGAAAATACCTTTCCCATGTCCATTTTCTCAAGATTGTATGGGGTACGGTGTTCTATGAACTTTCTTGTCCATCATGTAATTGAATATGATTCATTTTTACCTGCGACATGTTACATGTCTACAAAAGCTCCGCATTGCCGTTGTTGTGGTTCTTGTTGAGGGTCGATTTAAAAAATGTGCACCCATTGGTTGGACAGCTGCCTGACCACACCCACATTGGTCTCTTGACTCCACCCACCACCTCACCCAGCTGAAATGATACGGCCGCCATCTTGGTTTTCTGGTGGGCCAAACGCATTTGGCCTGTAGGCCTCTGATGATTGTACATTGTCCTGGTTTGTTGCATCAGATTTAAATTGGCTTTGTATGGGTGAGTGTTCATCACGATGAGGGACCCTGAAAAATCTAATCACATGTTGAATAAATATAAATAAATATATAAATATATATATAAATAAATATGGTTTAATCAAGCCATTCAGAATGCACGGCACGTCAGAATGCTAAATTACCAAAAATTAGCGTTGCATAGTTTTTGAACAGTCCCACATTGGGGTTAAACAATCCGTGACCATGTGATGAATAAGTTTGTTTTAATATAAAAGTGGCAGAGGCTGACATGGATGAGAGCCGAGAGGTGTCAAGTTAATCTTTAAACAGCGAATTAAATGTGTGTTTCCCCATTGCGGTGTTCATCTTTTGAAAGTGCTTTGAATGCGCTTTTCCCAATCGACCCGATACTGGGTTTTTAAAGCCAATTCACTCACACTTAATGGAGGTACCTCAAATGACCAGGCACAGGTTTTTCTGAACAATACAGTGCAGTTCATTCCAACAGAGAGTAACAGATATAAAGGTAAATCTGTGATTTGAAATCACTATAAATGTTATCTATCTTATCTTATTCATTCATATGGGAACATGGGACCGACATGGCTCTATTTAATCTTATTGATTCACATGGGAACATGGGACAGACACTGCTCTATCTCATCTTATTTATTCATACGGGTGAGGGAGTTAGTGGACAGAGAAGGCAAAATGTATATATTTTGTTTCACAGGTTGTGACCACAGTGCGCTCAGTCCTGTTTACATATATGAACTATACAATTAAATGGAACATATGCACAGTGTATAGATTGGTTGAGCTCCAGTTAGATCAAATAATTGTTCTTGCGACTGTCTTTAAAGTGTGATATATATTGTTGCGACTTCGCGCCCGTCGGCGTGCGGACGGCCATGTCACTCGAATTGTGACCGCGTCGCCCACCGGACGGACAATTCAATCGTGACCCTCTCGGAACAACGCCGGGAGCTAGTCACGGGTGGGGGTTTAACCCCACCACGACCGTGCCAATTGCCCACCCGCGCAGGATAGGGTTGCTCGCCAAATTTGATCTACCTAAGTACCTGTGCGGATGGTCGACCGGGCGATCATACCACACCACAGGCCGACTCCGGACATGAACCACTTAAGCGGTCCGTTCCGTGCTACAGTAATAACCAAGCAGTGTTATCGTCGGCCTCGACGGTTCCGATTAATTACCGGGTGTCTTGAGCCCACTACGAACCCTTTATGTGAAGCAGGATGGAGGATCAATAAAGAAAAGACGAAGCGAAACGGGAAGACAGTTCACACAAAGCACATTTATTTCCCGGCACATGGAAAGCATATATATATATATATATATATATATATATATATATATATATATATATATATATATATATATATATATATATATATATATATATATATATATATATATATATATATATATATATATATATATATATATATATATATATATATATATATATATATACAGTCAAAATGCACATATAGCAACCAAAACAAAAGCAACAATGACGCAGAGTTACTCCCGACCATGCGCACACACGGCAACACTTATCAGTTCTACTTTACAGACGGCGCCAACACACATTTACTCAAAAGCAAAGGAAAGAAGCCACCCTCATAGACAAGGGGGCAGACGGGCCTGTAGGCCAATATGTGCGCGTGACCTGAAGGAGCGACCAGGCCCGCGAGACTGGGGGGGGGGGGTCCTACCCGCGTCCTCGTGACTCGTTGGCGGACGAGCCGCAGATGTGGCCGCGTGGCTGTGCCCCGACTCCGTGCTCCTTGGCGGGTTTCGTTGCCACGACGTTTGGAGTGGGGTGGGAACGGGGCCCCCTTTGTGCACTATCTCAGCGCGGGGGAAAGGGGGAATTGTTGATGCCCTGGGGGAGGGAGAATGGCTGGCTGGCTTGGGTCCGGCGACGAGCGATCCCACACCGTGACGAGCGATCCCACACCGCGACCTCGTCGCCGACCTTCTCACCTCGGACCCGAACTCCTTGGCCTCTTCCCACAACTCTTCTCCGCTGACTCCAGAACCCAACTTGATGACACTCCGATGACTTCGCCACCCGACTCGACTCTTCCTGCCACACCGATCACTTCGCCACCCGACTCGTCCCTTCCTGCCACACCGATCACTTCGCCACCCGACTCGACTGACTTCATTCGCCTTGCGCTCGCCTTCTTATAGGCCGGTACGAGCAGCTAATATGCAAATATTCGGATAAGGATGACCACGGGGGCGGAGCCACGCTCGCCCATTGGTCGGAGGAAACTGGGGCGTGAACCTCCCCTGATCCTAGAATTTGCACATATCGATTTCACACAGACGCGCCTGGAGGCGGGGCCAAGCCGCCCCGCACTTGCTAATTGGACGGAGCAGAAATGGGCGTGTAGTGTTTGTGATCTGAATTTTCCTCGGAAAGGCCGCTATTTGCGCTCACGGCTCGGTGCATATCGCTGAATGGGCCCAAGACAGCCCAACGCTCAGTGTTCACAGGTGGTGCGGGAATGGCCGTAGAAGGAGAGAGGTGAGGGTGGTGGAGGGTTTTCGGTGGTGGATTGATGGTTATGGTGCCGTTTGGGAATGACGGTGATGCGATGTTTGTGGGATTGAGTTGTGAAGGTAAAGGTCGTGGCTGTTGGTGTTGTTGTTGTTGTCTGAGGGTTGGAGCGTGGTTGTAATTGGTGACGATGGCTGGCGTGGTGGTTAAGGTGGTTGTTGTGTGATGGCGGTTGAGACGTGGTTGGTTCAAAATAAAGATAGAACAGAAAAACGGCTATCTCAAAGCGTCGCAGCCCGAATGAATCGCATAAATTCCCGCTATACAACGAGTTTGGGCTAACTACACATGTACTTAAGAGATATCTCACCTACGGGTCCTGAATGGTGGTTTGCGAATTTCCACAGCCGTAACACTACCCCCTCCCCTTTTTGCAGACTCGTACCGAGTCGTCAAATTCTCGTGTGCCATCATGTGTAGTTCTCCCCTAGTACGTTTTACCTTCGGATCCCTGAGTGCGACATTCATGGTATTCGTGTCCCCAAAATAAATAACCTGAGGGCTGAGTAACTAACTAAACAAACCCACTCATACGGACAACTTAAATAAAATTGCCAGCTCTAAGACAGACATGCCGGGGTGCACTCATATGTACAGTACATCTTAACCTGAACTTACAAATTTTACACTGAACCATGGCCCAGGATCAATGGACTCTGCAAAGAGAAAAGCAGTTAGCAGGGAACCAGGCTGCTCGCATGCAGTCTCTGGCTCAAGCAATGCAGGTGGCAGGGAACGTGGCCGGCTGCTCACACGCAGTCCTTGGCCTCCCCCTTTTAAATGGGCGCAGCGAACAATGGCGCATGGGCTGGGCAAATGCAGTCTCCTGGCGTGGCTGCCTACAGGGCAGTCCCTGCAGCACGCGTGATGATCTGATGCAGCAAACAACGTTGCACGGGCCCCCAATGCTGTCCCGTGATGCGGCTGCCAACAGGGCAGTCCCTGCAGCTTGCAAACTGTTGTGACGATCCTGGCGCACATGGCAATGAACAAGGGGGAGGGGGGGGGTAAAGCAAAATTGAACGGGGGCAAAAAGTAAATGAGGGCAGTGGGCAGGGCATGGCAAAGGCAGCAGGCAACCACAGCCCGCAGAACAAGGCCGTTGCAGGCAAACACAGCTGGCAGAAGAACTGGCCGGCACAGGCCTTGAAGCACAGCAGCTGCAGACGATCCGGCCGGTACAGGCCTCGCAGCAAAACAATAGCTGCCGATGAAGTTGGCCGGCACAGGCCTTGAAGCAACACAGCCAGCAGATGAAGCTGGCCAGCCTTTTGCCTTGAGATGGAGGTTGGTGGAGGGAGTGCGGTGGTGCTGGCCACTCAGAAGGCGGGCTCGGACCTGCCTACTGTCTCCCTCCCAACCTATCGCCTTTGCCTGTCACCGTCCATACCCACTCCCTTAATTTGTAAAACCCAATTTAGTCCCAACTTATTTTTTTGTTGTTTTTATTTATACTTCCTCACTATAAATCGTCCCCTAACCCCCTTTACTGTCCTTGTTAGGCTAACCTATCATCCCTGAGCCGACTCCCAACCCCTACGTTCCCTTCCCAGAGGGGAATGAGGGAGAGCTAGCGTCCTGCGTCGAGGCCCAACTCAAGCCTCAAGATGGCCTCCCCAGACTTCAGCGATCTAACTCAAAGTGGGTCCAGCGGCCCCCAACGAGAGCAAAGGGATGGATGGTGCGGAGGGGTACACTTCCTAATCTACCCTATCCATTTACCTTTAAACTACCCCGGGGCTTTCAACAAGCACTTCTCACTTAAACTATTGGTTCCAACAACCCAGATTCCCTTCGCCTGTGTTGGTGTCCTCACAATTCGGGCCTTACCCCCCCAATTTTCTTCCCGTGCCCTCACACGGTCTCATGGCTGGGACGCGTGGCTCACCTTGGAAGGTACGACCCTCTGCCGATTCTCCGACGATGGCACCCCGGGGAACTACACTGCCTCTGAGCCTACCAGCTCCCTAAACACTGGGGAGTGCCCTCCCTGGCGACTCCCCTGAAGCGCTCACGTGGCAGGCTGGCTTCCCGGGCCCCTTTCCGAGGGTCACCCATGCCCACAACACTGCCCACGCGGCTAATGGCGCCCTGGGCCCCCACACCATGCGGGTGCACCCGTGCCCACTACGCTATCCTTGGCCTACCGTGGCCGACTAGCCCGATGCCCGGGGTACCCACTCAGCGATACTCACCTTTCGCAGCCACGCTCCCAGCCCGTCAACAGGGCTCCTGTACCCCCTCCAAACGGGTTTTGAGCCTACACTCCCACCAACAACAAAACGACCTCCATTTTGTCAATTTAACTAACCCAGCTAACTCACTTTACACTGACCCCGGGGTCCGTTGGGCGGGAATCACTCCTCCCCCCAATCACTCATCGCACCATGCATTCCCCATTCGCTCCATTCACACAGACCCGCTGGCCTCACTCACTCATCATGTACACGTTCCATTCCTCAACTCACCCATCGCTGAGCTCTGCCATCGTGCTCACTACATCTCCTAACTAACTCGTGCTCCCACGTCGTCCCTTAAACTACAGCACGTTCCTTTTAACACTACGTAGCTAATCTACATCCCCACTACACATCCAAAGTCTGTCTCTGTCTTTAAATATTCCAAAAATTATTTCCCAACCTAAATCTGACCTACAATCCCTCGACCTAATCCATTCCACGGGCCCCATGAGGACTTATCCCTGCTCCATGGAGCCGGTCGAACGAACTCTAACCCTTCCCCCGAGCTAGTTTCATCCTGTGCCCTGGCCAAGGGGGATCTTCCACCCCTCGCCCAGGGAATGCTGTTCACCCGAAAGCGAGGCTTGCTTTTTTTTTTTTTTCAAATTACGCGCAGCAGCAGTGCGACAACTCACAGCTCGCGCACTTTGCACCTGCCCGTGACGTCATGCAGCTGCACGCGTACCTTGTCCCTCTTGGACGGTACCATCCGGCAGGGATTCACCCTCCTGCCGGATTCCAACCCCACGTGCAGCCATGACGTCACCCTGCGCACCACAAAAGCAAACCTCGCACTCCGAGGGGCTCCCCACGTGAACACGTGCTCTGCCCGTTGGAGCTTAACACATGCCCGCGTGGAGAACCCGTCCGGTCCAAATCCGAAATCCTGCCTAAACTTTGTCCGTCCGCGGGATCGGCAAATCCACCGCTGGCATTTCCGGACCGGGTTTCACTCCCGCAAGCGAGCACGTGGCGGCCTCATACGTCGCACAGCACGGACCTCACGCTCGCCGCTGGGTGAACCCGGCGCGGTCCCCAAAATAGCTACGGCCGCTACCCGGCCCTTGTCCCTCTGTCGCTGTCGTCGTCGCCATTCAACCCATGCACACCTGTGTGTTACGACGCTCATACACCACTCCGTTACATTCACACCGGGAGACGCGGCTGCGTGCTCCCGCATGCCGACCGTCATCTCCCTTGCACACAGCGACCTTACACACGCTGTTTCCCTCACACTCGGCCGCTCACTCACTCGTGCCGTTTCCCTTGCACACACCATACCACTCACACATGCGGGGGCACTCACCCGCGGTGCCTCATCCACACACGGCACGCTGGGCAGCACGCATCCTCGCACACTCGCCACCATACCACTCACACGTGGGGTCACTCATACACGCCCTTGCATCTGCGCTATGCGTGCGTTGCAGCACGCATTTCGCCACACTTGTAAACACACACCTCGACACCACACACACCGGGACTACCGCACTGGGGATTAGTGCCACCACAAGGGGTTCTGGGGCCTCTATACCCCCAAGCTGCACGTGCACCTGCCCACAGCACTCGCCCCCTCAACCTCGCTCGACACGACTGAACCTCCCTGGTCGAGATCAGCTTCAAGGGGGCAAACTCCCTCCCCTCGTTCCTGGAGGAGGCTATCCAGCTGCTCGCACCGGGTCCCTACACGGTCTGCCAGCTTACCCCCATTGTCCTCCACTAACTCTGTGTGTGTGTGCTCGTCTTCAATCCCGTCCAATTCACCTTCTATCTCCCGTGTCTATACATTTTATTATTTCTGTCGTCACCTCGTGTCTAGTCTCACACGTTTCGGTCTCCGTTACCCCGATTAGTTTTTCCCCTTGCATCACCGTCACAGTTTCCGTCACCTCCACGTGTCTCGCCCAACACGTCTCCCGAATTATTTTGTCCTCACCCGCCTCCATTGTGGGCCTGACAACCGTTGCACTCCCTTCCAGCTCGTTCGCTCCCACACGTGGCGTCGCCATTTTGAGCTCCCCTGCTATTGCCTTCATGCCCGCCTGCAGGCTTCAGCCCATGTTCTGCATCTCACCCCGCATTTCTTTCATTTCTTTCTTCACTTGTTGTGCATTTACTTTCATTTCGTTTTTCATTCCTTGCATGTCCCCACTGATTCCTGCCAGCATGGCGAATAGCTGGGCCATGTCAGGTGCACTCGGCTGAGCCGATTCGGCCAGGATTGGGGGGTTTTGGTGGAGAGGGGGAGGGGAGGTGTCATACACCGCGGCCGCCGCCGCGCCCATTTCAGGCTCTGGGTTTGATTGGGGGAGTTCGTCCTGTACACCAATGTCCTGCACGGGGATTCCATCCTGGACCATGGATTCTACCAATACTACATCCATTTCTACTACCCCCGGCTCCCGCTCGCCTTGAGACTCCATCTTATTTCTCGTAACGGATTAATTTGGCCTGCTCGTAATTTGGAGGGAATCGGGGGTCGCTCCTCTCACCCCGAACCGATTCCCCGTGAATTTAGCTTGGAGGCGGGAGGGATTCGAATCCCACTCCCGGACACCAGTGTTGCGAATTCGCACCCGCCGGCATGCGGACGGCCACGTCACTCGAATCGCGATCGCGTCGCCCACCGGACGGACAATTTAGTCGTGACCCTCTTGGAACAATGCCGGGAGCTAGTCACGGGTGGGGGTTTAACCCCACCACGACCGTGCCAATTGCCCACCCGCGCAGGATAGGGTTGCTCGCCAAATTCGATTTACCTCAGTACCTGCGCGGATGGTCGACCGGGCAATCGTACCACGCCACAGGCCGACTCTGGACAGGAACCGCTTAAGCGGTCTGTTCCGTGCTACAAGGATAACCGAGCGGTGTTATCGTCGGCCTCGACGGTTCCGATTAATTACCGGGTGTCTTGAGCCCACTACGAACCCTTTACGTGAAGCAGGATGGAGGGTCAATAAAGAAAAGAGGAAGCGAAACGGGAAAACAGTTCACACAAAGCACATTTATTTCCCGGCACACGGAAAGCACACATATATACAGCCAAACAGTCAAAATGCACATATAGCAACCAAAACAAAAGCAACAACGACGCAGAGTTGCTACCGACTACGCGCACACACGGCAACACTTATCAGTTCTACTTTACAGATGGCGCCAACACACATTTACTCAAAAGCAAAGGAAAGAAGCCACCCTCATAGACAAGTGGGCAGACGGGCCTGTAGGCCAATATGTGTGCGTGACCTGAAGGAGCGGCCAGGCCCGCGAGACCGGGGGGGTCCTACCCGCGTCTTCGTGACGCGTTGGCGGACGAGCCGCAGATGTGGCCGCGTGGCTTTGCCCCGACTCTGTGCTCCTTGGCGGGTTTCGTTGGCACGACGTTTGGAGTGGGGTGGGAATGGGGCCCCCTTGTTGCACTATCTCAGCGCAGGGGAAAGGGGGAATTGTTGATGCCCTGGGGAAAGAGGATAGCTGGCTGGCTTGGGTCCCGCGACAAGTGATCCCACACCGCGACCTCGTCGCCGACCGCCGTCCTTCTCACCTCGGACCCAAGCTCCTTGGCCTCTTCCCATAACTCTTCTCAGCCGACTCCAGAACCCAACTCGATGACACACCGATCACTTCGCCACCCGACTCGACTCTTCCTGCCACACCGATCACTTCGCCACCCGACTCGACTGACTTCATTCGCCTTGCGCTCGCCTTCTTATAGGCCGGTAGGAGCAGCTAATATGCAAATATTCGGATCAGGATGACCTCGGGGGCGGAGCCACGCTCGCCATTGGTCGGAGGAAACTGGGGCGTGAACCTCCCCTGATCCTAGAATTCGCACGTATCGATTTCACACAGACGCGCCTGGAGGCGGGGCCAAGCTGCCCCGCGCTTGCTAATTGGACGGAGCAGAAATGGGCGTGTAGCGTTTGTGATCCGAATTTTCCTCGGAAAGGCCGCTATTTGCGCTCGCGGCTCGGTGCGTATCGCTGAACGGGCCCAAGACAGCCCGACGCTCAGTGTTCACAGGTGGTGCGGGAATGGCCGTAGAAGGAGAGAGGTGAGGGTGGTGGAGGGTTTTCGGTGGTGTTTTGATGGTTATGGTGCCGTTTGGGAATGACGGTTATGCGATGTTTGCGGGATTGAGTTGTGAAGGTAAAGGTCGTGGCTGTTGGCGTTGTTGTTGTTGATCGAGGGTTGGAGCGTGGTTGTAGTTGGTGACGATGGCTGGCGTGGTGGTAAAGGTGGTTGTTGTGTGATGGCGGTTGAGACGTGGTTGTTTCAAAATAAAGATAGAACAGAAAAACGGCTATCTCAAAGCGTCGCAGCCCGAATGAATCACATAAATACCCTCGAGACAACGGGTTTGGGCTAAATACACATGTACTTAAGAGATATCTCACCTACGGGTCCTGAATGGTGGTTTGCGAATTTCCACAGCCGTAACACTATATATATATATATATATATATATATATATATATATATATATATATATATATATATATATATATATATGTATATATATATGTATATATATATACATACATATGTATATTTATTTTGTATGAATCTCCTGTTTTTAATTGCCATACATTAATTTATAAGTCGGCCACATATTGTGATGGTTCTGAGAACTGAGACCCCAAGGCAATGGCGTACAACATATTGTGGTTCCTGAATAAGTTATTTCGTTATTACTTGTTTCAGACAGGGTCCTTCTCTGTTGTCTCATGGGTTACAAAGGGAATATGTCTTGTGAGGGATTAGGTCCGTTTTCCCTGCACACGTACTCCTCACATGTCCAAGCACATGCTGCTAGCAACCTAATTTGAATATGCGCACCAAATCCTATTTGAACCTGTTCACCACAACCAAACTACCATCGCCACCACAATTCTTCTATAATGCCAGTGATAACCACTCTGCCTGCTTCAACTACACACCGGACTTTAGTTTTGTTCACACAGCCCCATTAAAGCTCGCTTTTCCAGCTTTATACCACAATCCACTTCGCCTCATTCAACAACAAAGCTTCAACTCCACAACCACATCAAACTCCCTCAGCTCATCACTGCCCACTGCCTTCCTGCACCTTGGAACCATTATCTCGCCTCACCCACGGACACTTTTGTCTCACGATCAGGCTCAGGCCCAGCTCTGATACAAGTGGAGCCTTTTCCACCCAGCTGCAAGTGTGCGCTTTCTATTCCTTTACGTCCTTCTAACAGTGTGGATTGTCCTGCTATCCAGCAAGCCAGCTGTGCCTTTTCCAGGCATTCGGGAGACAGATGGGGACCACTGCATGTCAGCCCCATGCTAAGTTGGGAGCTGACATGCGTGGCACAGTCGAGGGCCAAATGGAGGCAGATCCAGCGCCGCAACTTCGTGGGGAGGATGACGTCACCCCGGAGTGCACTTAGACAAATGTGCATGCCGTGCTTAGAGGAAAGAGGGTGGCGCATGACCCATTCTCCACGAGACGACTCTCTCTCAGACGGTGGGGATTCAACCTTGATCCCCCCAAACTTCAACTCCACCCCCCTCCCCCACACCCTTAAGTATCAGCGTTGGTCACAGGGGCAAGTCGGTTCCAATTCCAGTTCCAGTTCTGTTGAAGTCCTGAGAGTGCCTCTGCGAGTTCGATTGAGTCCTCTGGAGCGAAAGCTGGTGGTGGTTGGAATGGGACGGAACCGAATGGCGTGCAGAGAAAGCAAACCAAGCACCAAGCAGCACAGGCACAGTATTGAGCAAGAGGCAAAATTAGCAACAACAAATAATAGGTAGTTCTCATTCTCACGTGTTATGTTTGGTGTTGCCTTAGTGGTTAGGGTGGCTGGCTTCAGATCTTAGAATCCTGAGTTCAAACCCAGTTGGTTACTGAATTAACACCAGGTTGGGTTGACTCAGCCTGTCATCCTTCTGAGGTTGGTGAAATGAGTATGTACCAGTGTACTGGTTTAGTGGCATCATTGTGCCCTAACAAAATGATAGCTACCCAGCAGCCAAGCTGCCATCATTTGTTATCTGTGTGCCAAGTTTAAACAAGATTGGTAAATGCATGTCCAATAAATGGTTGAGGACATTTTAGACACCAGGTTGTTCTTTACAACTAAAATGGCTGCCAGTCGGCCATCTTGGATATGATCTCGGACGGAGGAAAGATGAACGTATTATATGTGTTGTCCTGTTCGTATAATTACGATGAAAATGCGAATTCCAATTTGGACACATGAGGGCATTTCACAATGCGATATGGTATTGGGTGAAGAAGAAGAAGAATAGTGAGATGTGGTGGTGATGGAATAAAGCGTGCTGTACTCCTGTGGTCCGGACCTGATTCTTCTCAAAACGCAAGAATATGTATGCAATGACGTTTTGTCTTTTTGCTAAGTCTGAATAAAATCGGTCCATACATGTCCAAGATATGGTTGTGGATGCATGCGCACACATGCATGGACACGAAAATCGGGACCAAATCCTTTCTTCTTCTCCTTCTCCTTCTCCTTCTCCTTCTCCTTCTCCTTCTCCTTCTCCTTCTCCTTCTCCTTCTCCTTCTCCTTCTCCTTCTCCTTCTCCTTCTCCTTCTCCTTCTCCTTCTCCTTCTCCTTCTCCTTCTCCTTCTCCTTCTCCTTCTCCTTCTCCTTCTCCTTCTCCTTCTCCTTCTCCTTCTCCTTCTCCTTCTCCTTCTCCTTCTCCTTCTCCTTCTCCTTCTCCTTCTCCTTCTCCTTCTCCTCCTCCTCCTTCTCCTTCTCCTCCTCCACAGCGGATCATCCGCATAGTGATTTGGTACATGTTTTATGCCGGATGCCCTTCCTGACGCAACCCTGGTCGCCTCTTACGACACAGGGATATGGTACACCTATTTTAACCGGGGTATACACCAGGCCCAGTACACTGGTACTCATTTCGCCGACCTCGGAAGGATGACAGGCTGAGTCAACCCCCTGGTGTATCAATTCAGTGGCCTAACGGGGCTTGAACTCAGGACCTTTTGGATCCCAAGCCGCTGCCCTAACCACTGCGCCAACACCAGGCGAAAATCGGGACCAAATCCATAAGCCCCCATTTCGGACTAAGTCCAACGTAGGCTAATAAGCCAATGTATGTTCAGTTCAACCAGATTGTAGCGTCCTTTCCTTTATTGTTCCAGCACAATCTGCATGTTTATTAGCCAGGAAGTTTTACCCCACCAATTGGCTCCACAAAGTCAGCCGGTCCATACATGGCAGCTCCACTCGGCTGCACCTGATTTAAATAAGACAAGACGAGTACGTATCAAGGGTGTTAGCCCCCCTTGATATTGCCAAGTCACCGAAAAGGTAACGCACGTAGGAGCAAGAACCCTGCAGGTTTGGCGGTATCAATTGGTGTTTGTGGTTGACGAGCAACCCACCGGACCGCAAAGTTATCCACGGCTGGTGGCCTCAGGGCTGGGTGTTCGGAAGGAACCTGAGTGCTTCCCCTCATGGTGAACCTCTTGCCCCAAGTCCGTAACAACATGATAGATTCTCTCTCTCTGATTTACAATACTCTTCACAGAGCGTTGGTGCTGCCAAAACAACTTCCCGAGCATGGGTTATACTGGGTGGTTTGCCATTGCCTTCCCAGTCGTAGTTAGAGTAGGAAATTGTAATTTGTTCATGGTATTGGCGATAGCTCATTTCGTCTTTGTGAAGGATACCGTGGGACCTTTAACATCCGCCAACGAATGCTGGCAGACAGGATTTCCATTTAATATCCATCCAAGGGACGGCACACACATTGATCAATCACCCTGCCTGTGAAACACTAGAATGACAGTTTCCAGCTGGGTCAGGATTCAAACCTAGGCTAGACAACTTAGAAGCGATTGTGCTTACCTCTCGGCTATCCTGCCAGTCCATATAAATATAGATTAGCATGTTTTTATAATTTGGTAACTTTTGGAAATACTACATATATGTATATATATGTATATATATATATGTATATATGTATATGTATATGTATATATATGTATATATATATGTATATATATATGTATATATATGTATATATATGTGTATATGTGTATATATGTATATGTATATATATATATATATATATATATATATATATATATATATATATATATATATATGTATATATATATATATATATATATATATATATATATATATATATATATATATATATATACATACATATTACAGTATTTGATGAAATTGTGAAAAATAAATAAAATGGTGCACAACTGCCAATATCTTGAATACGCAGAAAAAAGATCATCCTACTCCGCTCTGATTCCTGGTATCTCCATGTTGGGATGCGTGGCAACACAAGGCTGCTGTAAGCCTCGATTTTGAGTTGATTTTATTGTTTCTGACGATATGTGAACACTGAAACATGTGTGAGACTGCTGCTTAAAATGGCCAACTTCAAACACTTACCCTTAAAGATTTGTGGTTGGGGAGATTTCTCTTTCTCTATTATAATGATTAGTATTTGTTTACACTTTTCTGCATTCACATGATGGACCACAAACTAATATATTAAACTTGTCAATCATTTCGTAATTTCATCCTTTTTTGTTTCCTTTTTTGATGTTTACTATTCTAGTTAACGCTTACTGTTTCACTCTTACAAGGGGGTTTGCGCTGATTAACGACTGCCCTTCCACGTCTCGATTTAACGGATTTGATCCACAAGTTCAAATAGCATTCGAAAATCCAACTCAGATTGTCCATCAAATTAGAGACAATCTGAGTTTACACATCACATGACATCACTGCTACCACCGGTCAACGTCATGCCATTAATGAGCCATCACCATCATGTTGTTTCAACTGTCACCACCATCAACGATCACCAATCAACATTACGTGCATTCTTTCAGCCATTTTGTGGTCGGGTAGTTACCCAACAATGATGAAGACAACAAGACGCCCACGTTTGTCCACCATGGCCGTGCCAACGAGAAAGGCTTATCGAAGCATCATACGTACAGTATGCCTGCATAGAACCGGTCCATGAAAATAGTGATGTCATCGCATTGGGTTGATTGAAATGATAATCCAGGCACAATGGTTGCAGTGATCATAGCCCGTGGTTGCACTTATGATGCACTAGACCCAAAATTCCAAAAATGTACTCGAAGAACACGTAGTACATTCCTTGGTGTCAATATTCGCAAGGTACAAAGTACCCTGAAGACATACCATTTTCCCCTATCCAAAAATCAAGGGAGGTATTATTTTAGTTATTTGGTGTAAATAATCACAGAAATGTTTACTTGGTCATGATATCGAGAGGAGAAAATAACTTTCAAACTAAAGCTTTGACAAGATGCAATGAAAACGCATGAATCTTAAAAGAAAAAGGTGTTTTGCCTGGATCTGGCTTTTAAAAAAGCCCTTGCATAGCAGAAGCAAAGGAAGGGTCAGAGTGTGTAGGTCAAAGGGCAAGCCACAGCAAGTCATAATATGCCACACATGAAACGTATTAAGAGAAAACGAAAAGTTGGAAGCACATTAGAAAGAGGAAAAAAAAAAGATGCATTTAGAGCTGAATGCATTGCACATTTAATCAGGAAGGCCTGACAAAAGGTAATTCTTCGCAAGTGATGGGCTTCTGGGATAATTGTTGACCAAGTTTTAAGAGGCAATGTGTTAGTTAACCCGAGAATGAATTGGTATGCAGTACAAATGAGCCAGGACTTTCCCTGGAGGTGGAGTCTGCCACTTGTCGCTGTCCTACCTGATGGATTTTTCACCTTTCGTCTAAGCTGCATCCGTCCTGGACTCTTGGGATGGACTTCAGCCCTCCGCCAGCACCTGGGACAACGCTGGTTACTCCTGGCATGCACGGCTTGTTTGCATCACCGTGAACCTCGTGAGAGGAGTGCGAGGGGGGATGAGAATGGGAGAGAAAGGAGGAATGGGTTTTGTATATCGTGTGGACATGGTGGTTAATGGGATGAGCTGGTTTGCCAGATGCTTCTTGGTGGAAGGTAGACATCTGCAGTATATTATACAATTTATTTTGTCTGTCTATGCTAGGGTATTGTGCAAAATTTGTCAGATTGTTTTGTTTGCTTTAGATGGCATCACATTAGACCAAAGCTCACCTGCTGGAGCATTTGCTATAAAGAGAAAGGTCCCTTGATAGATCTTGGTGGAAATCCTTATGGTTTCATGAAGCAAGATTTGTTACACTTTGCTTTGTCTGGATTAAGAAGCACATCTATTTTCGTTCATTACTTTGGCAACTGGTGCGTGCCATTCTCTCGCCATTGTGGATGTACTCTTTCCTGGAACAGCTTAGCAGGGAGGTGGGTGGTGGATCTTGGCTTATGTATTACTGGCCTGGTTGCCCCAAGGGCAGCATAGCTTTTCTAGGGGAAGCAAACGCTGCACAGATGGAAAAGAATCAGGAGAATGTAGATGGGGTAAGGACTACCAGCATGGACAATATGACAAAAGGGATACGAGAAGTTATGCCGTGCCTCCAGGAGACCAGTCACCACTCTGTGGCATAATGTTCTTCTTAGCAGCACAGAGGGCCTACTTGTGAGGCACTGCCCTCAGGCCTCGCCTTACACACTGGGTGCCTGTGAGGACCTGTGGTTCAGGGAGCTGGCTGCCAGCAGGGACCAACAACGACTTTGGACAAGAGTCTTCTTTCAGGAGGCCTGGCGCAGCCTCTAGGGCAAACATGCCTCGCAAATGTTTCCTTGTGAGCCTGTGAAACAATAAATCCTCTGCCAAGAGATGTACAATTACCGAAACAGGCAACAGATTAATAAACTTTACCCACTTATACTATTCACACTGAGAAAAATTATCACCAGCTATTTGTTTTAACCTTTAAAGCAAAGTATCAACAGACTCAGTGATGCAATGGTTCGAGTGACCGCTCTGAGTCTCGGAGGTCGGTATAGTTCAACCCCCTGCCGAGTCATATGGAAGACCATTAAATAAATTGTATGTGCTGCTTCCTTGCTTGATTCTCAGCAATTCAGAGGATAAAACAGGGACAAACAATGCTCGGAAGATAATGGCAAACCACCCAGTATAACCTCACCAAGAAACTGCTTCGGCAGCACCAGTGCTCCATAAATATCGGACAGGTATATTGCACGGTTCATGCTGTCGCCATTCGTTTTTTTTTTAAACTTGTTTAGCCAACTGTTTCCTCTTTAACATCACTTACTTATTATGTGGTTTCTCATTGAGATTGCATCCGATCTTCCCACTGAAAGGGATTTGAAATATAAATAAATGTAATATAATATTGGCACTTTATCCTATTGAGTGCCTGTGCAGCATTGATCATGACAACTGCTGACTGCACATGCTTATTTACAGAGTGCAGCAGGTAGATGGAATAACAAGGAACTTTGACACAGGAAGAAGCCATTTGGCCCATCATGCCTGCACTACACCATCAGAGCACACATGTCTGTCTCAGGCCACAGACAATCTCAATGGGGGCATGGTGTAGGTGCTATATATGCAATCAAAAGAATATTTAAATTAAACAATTTTTACAAAAGTATTTATTCTTATTCTTATTCTTATTATCATACAAATCAATGTTTTTTTTTTTGTTTTTTTTGAGGTGTGGTTGGGGGTGATGAATGCATAAAGACCAAACACACACTCACCCTTCGATGAGACCTTCCTGCAGACGTCACAATCACGACACATGTACATTATTATCCATACACGTATACAAGCCACAAACAAGTCTTGCCAATATCCCTGCACTGCTCTATCTCCAATGCTTCTAGCCTCTAGGTACCTACCAATTCCAATTTAAAAACTCTCCACTGTTTCTGCTGCCACTACCTTTCCAATGAGACAACTTCATGCATTAACTGCTCTGAGTCAAAGACCCCTACCTGACTACCGTCTTAACTCTCCTCTTCTTTACTCTCAGGCTATGGTCCCTGGTCCAATCACTGTCTATTCCAATGAAAAACTCTTCCACACTTATTCTGTTTATACCCTTGATTATCCAAAACATCTCAATCATATCCCTTTGTAATCGAATCAGATCTCCTCGTAACTGCCTCCTTTCTAGTGGATAAGCCCTGTCTCTTTCAGCCACTCATTGTAGCTTAGTCTAGCTCGTCCCAGAATCATTCAAGTAGCTCGATGCTGTACTCGCTTTATAGCAACTATATCCTTCCTCAGATGTGGTGATTAAAACTGAACACAAGTACAGGTACATTCAAAGTCCACCAGTCCCATGCCAGATAAATAAATAAATCCTCCAGTGTGCGACACTGCCGGGGTACCTTTTTGTGCCAATGCCGCCGTGCAGGACATGGAGACAGAATTGGGAGTGAGCGGTGTACAATAATTATTGATTGATTAATTGATTACTTGCAAAATTAAAATAATTAAATAATTGTTAAATTATAATTGATTTCTCAATCAATTGCCTAATTCATCCGAATCTATAACTTTTTGAAAATTAAATATTTAATCGAAAAATGAATGATTAATTGATTAATCAACAAATCAAAAATACCCTGTATAGCCAAATCACTTGTTCACTGTTTTATCCAAATATCAGCTTCCAGGCTCAAAAGGTGCCTGAGAAAATGGCCAGATGAGAAATAAAAAAAAGTAATTAATAAATCGATAATAATTAGGTAATTAATTAATTGATTTATCAAAAAATAAAAACAATGCTTTTGCCAAAGCACATTTTCACCTTTGTACCCAAATTCCAGCTTCCTCGCTCAAAGGATGGCTGAGATATCACCGATCAAACAAAAAAGAAAGAAAACAAAAAAGAAAAAAAATGAATAATTGATAGATTTATTGAATCAATAAATCAAAAATAACCTTTATAGCCAAATCACTAGTTCACCGTTGTGTCCAAATTTCAGCTTCCCAGCTCAAAGGATGGCTGAGATATCACCTGATCAAACAAAAAAGAAAAAAATGAATAATTAATCGATTTCTTGAATCAATAAATCAAAAATAACCTTTATAGCCAAATCACTAGTTCACTGTCGTGTCCAAATTCCAGCTTCCCAGCTCAAAGGATGGTTGAGATATCACCCGATCAAACAAAAAAGAAAGAAAACAAAAAAGGAAAAAATGAATAATTAATCGATTTCTTGAATCAATAAATCAAAAATAACCTTTATAGCCAAATCACTAGTTCACTGTCGTGTCCAAATTCCAGCTTCCCAGCTCAAAGGATGGCTGAGATATCACTCGATCAAACAAAAAAGAAAGAAAACAAAAAAGAAAAAAATGAATAATTAATCGATTTCTTGAATCAATAAATCAAAAATAACCTTTATAGCCAAACCACTAGTTCACAGTCGTGTCCAAATTCCAGCTTCCTCGCTCAAAGGATGGCTGAAATATCACTCGATCAAACAAAAAAGAAAGAAAACAAAAAAGAAAAAAAAATGAATAATTAATCGATTTCTTGAATCAATAAATCAAAAATAACCTTTATAGCCAAATCACTAGTTCACTGTCGTGTCCAAATTCCAGCTTCCCCGCTCAAAGGATGGCTGAGATATCACCCGGACAAACAAATGAGAAAGCAAGAAAACAAACAAATGGAAAACACTCGTAGAGCGACACTTGACGAAACGGATCAACACTCGGTGGGACACAAACATCTGCCAGGCTGAACACTTTACATTTTGTATCCCACTGATAGGCCAGATGTGAATCCGGACATTAACGAAAATCGAATCGGCTTGTTCCATCTACCAAACCAACTCATTCACCTCGTTTTATCACAACTCGTCCACAATTTTGAGATACTGTATCGTGCTATACATCGTTTTTGGCCCCATCTCTCAATGGTGAAGAACCATTAAAAAAAAATTATAGCAGTCAGATCCGATCCGGATCTTCACCAAAATCGAATTAATTTGTCGTGATTACACACCCAATTTGTCTACAAAGTTTCATCTGAATATGTCCACAACTTTTTGAGATATCGTGCTATACATTAATTTAGCCCCATCTCTTAATCACTTGAAAAATTCTCAGATCCGGATCCGAATTCAGATCTTCATCAAAATTAAGCATTGCCGTCCTTGGCCGGTCAACTACATACACAAAAAATTTCAGAACGATTGCTTGAAAACTGTATCAAAAAATCATGTGACAGTCCGATAGACAAATGCGACAGAACAACTTACTTGGCCAAAAATTTTTTCGCCAAATAAAAATCAGAGTAAATACTGAGTACTCCCTTTCTTTGGTGCCCAGCAATGACGTCATGCATCGCCTGGATATGGAATTGAGAAGGATTGGTGTACAATATTCGAGATGAGGCCTCAAGAAATTGTTCTACAGTATTAGTAGTACCTCTTTTGGTTGATAATTTATCCCCATACAAATACAAACTAAAACTCTGTTTGCTTTACCCCTAGGAACCTGGCACTGTGCTATCTGCTCACCCCCATGTCTATTACCACCCTCAGATCCTTCTGTGTGACACACTCCAAGACTGCCGCTTACATCATGTAATCACTATTCTCATTATTCTTACCCATCCCCAGCATTTTACATTTCCTTATGTTAACAGGCATGGATAGTGTGAACACCCAATCTATTAAAGTATGTAGATGTTCCTGAATATGATCACCTGTCTCTCTGCCATACCTTATCTCCAAGCTTTGTGTCATCTGCAAATTTAGAAGGATGACTCTGAACTTCACTATCCAAACCATTGATGTAAATTATGAATACCAAGAGCGAGAATTGCTTTGCAATACATGTCCCCGACCGGTGTGATATTTTATAACTCCAAAAAGGGCATAAATATGTGAAAAATTGACGAAACGCCCTGAAAGTCTAAATTTTTCTGTAGCTTATCATAATAAAGCCAGGTACCAAGTTTCAGTTGAATAAGTGAAAGGGTGTGGGAAAAAAAGTCTGAAAAACCACAGGTGGGACGGACGGACAGACGGAAAGCACACCTATACTCCCCTTCTGGAGAAACCAGTTGGGGACTAATAATTCCCCAGCACTGATCCCTGGGGTACCCCACTACTTACATCCTCCCAACTGCTCAGTCGTTGGCCAGCCGATCAGAAGCATGAGCATTTGAGAGCTTGCTGAGCAAAATCCAGGATTTGTCGGGAGTATAGTAAAGCTGACAGCAAAGTCCAGGGCCTGCAAAGACCAAGGCAGGAGAGGATTATCAAGCCTGCAATAATTCTGTGGAGACGGCAGGAACTGGATCGTCGAGTGTGCACCAAGTCAGGGAGACCAGATCATCGATGTTGCAAAATTCTGGTGGAGATGGCAGGTGCACCTTGGCAGAAGATGCAGCCACGGAGACCGAGCATGAGTGCATGCTTTTATTGGCTTGTTTTCACCTGTGGGACAATGTGAGCACAGTGTGGGTGAGAGATATAGCTGGCGGTTATGGGTCTGCATCCTCGATAGTGATCCAGTTCACAAAGTAGGAACCGCAAACAGCAACCGTTAAAGAAGATTTTTGCAAAGGTTAAATCAACTGATGGGTTGATGAGAAGAAGTTTGAATGTTTTGTTGAGTGCTTCAGCCACATGGCGAGCGCTCCAAAAACTGATTACCTCCGCCACTGAAGGTTGACGCAGGTTGTTTTTTCTGCCCTGTCTGTCTGTTTGTCTGTCTGTGAGCAGGATATCTCAAAAAGTTATGGACGGATTCAGACGAAACTTGGTGGATAGGTTGGATGTGTCACAAGGCCAAATTGATTCGATTAAAAAAAAACAATAAAATTGTTCATGATTCTTCAAAAGGTTATGGACGGATTATGACAAAACTTGGTGGATGAATGAGTGGGTAGGTGAGAAGAACAAGCCGATTCCATTTTGGTTTCGGTCTGGATCCAAATCCTGCACTTATCAGTGTGCTACAAAACGTAAACTGTTCAGCCTGGTGGACGTATGTGCTCTACCGAGTGCCATTGTAGTTGGTAAATGGAACACACCCCTGGTTTGTAGTCTTCATCATAGAACTCCCATCATTTAGTATGACATGTTGGGTGTAAGTTGTCCATCTCGTAGGGCTACAAAGATGTGATTTTGGGCTGAATTGTGCACTTTTTGATTAAAAGTATAAAATTCGGCACACTAATCCTTCATCCAATACTAAACTAGCATCTACCAGAGGTCACCACCGAGGTGTGTCTATAATCCAGCAATATTCAGGATGAACCAAATTAAAAGTGTGCCAAGTTTCATGCATTTAACCCAAAGTGCACAATTTTCGTCTTAGTAGCCCTATACTACTAATCAGCATGAAAACGAAAGTAAACGTAGAGAGTTCATAGAACACTTTACCCAGAGCAGTCTTGATAAACAAGGACATGGGTAGGGTCTGCGAGCGGCAAATGTGATTGGTCGTGATGACATAAGATGTCATAATATTTTGTCTCAGTTCTGCTAAACGGAAGGGTTACAAGCCTGGTTTTGGCTTAGTGGTTAGGGTGGCTGGTTTGGGATCTTAGTTTGAGTCCTATTGGCCACTGAATTAACACCAGGTGGGGTTGATTCAGCCTATCATCCTTCTTAGGTTGGTGAAATGAGTACCAGTGTACTGGCACAGCATCAGTGGCATAGTTGTGCCCCGACAAAATGATAGCTTCCTGGCAGCCAAGCTGCCATATGGAAGGGTTTTGAAAGTGTGAAAAAGGTGATCTGTGTTCTGCAGTGTTCATGTGTATAATTCAATAACCAAAAAAGAAAATTGTTTTAAAGATTGGATAAAAATTCTGTTTGGTCAGAAGTTTAACGCCGTTCGTGCAGCGTCTTTTACACCACATTTTTCAACACGTTAAATTAGTCATTTGATGCCTGTTATTTGTGTCCTTTATGACGTCCTTAAAAACAGTAAGTTTCCTGTTTGGAATGATTCCCAATGACTAAAAAAATTATCTCACTCCTCTCTGCGCATATGCGATCGGGCCAAATACAGAGCCAAAGTACTGTTAAATAGCAGGTTCGTTTTCCGACTAATATTCAAAATATAACATTCATTTGGAATGTAGCTGTTCCCCGATCATAAACTGATGTTTTTAGACAGACAGACAGAAATGCAAAGTGAACCAATTGCTTAACCCCACTTTTCGCTTCACGTGTGTGGGGTAAAAACAGACAGGGTGTAAAAATGCTCGAGACCGACATCAATTGGAAAGAAGGCTTCACCGGTGGCTTTCCATAGCACTTGAGGCAAACGAGACCATTGCAAAAAGTAGTGAAATCCATTTTTTAAAAATACACTTTACTGGGAAAAAGGAAACTAATGCGATGGGGATACAGGGGCCTTCTCCACAGGCCAGATGCGTTCCTGGGATCCCACGTCTACCCCATTTCATCTTCCTCATACTTTGACATTAAATCTGGAAGTTTGAGACAAGGTAATAAATATTAACAAACAGTATCCAAGCCAATACTTACCAAATGTATTGATTACGTATTGATATACATACTGTATATGTATATATAATCGAGATAGCCTGTACCCAATCCACGGCTGTACACTCCAGTAATGACATAAACTATGATGAGCAAATAACAGAAGGATCTCCCTCGACACATGCGATTTTTCTCAAGATGCCTGTTCTTGGTAGGTAACAGGATCGCTGGTCTGAGAATCGTTTCCAACGTTGTTCATACTCCAACATCAACAGAGACAATTATAGTTTGATCACCTCTGTGGAGGTAGACATACACATACATGACATGATGTGACAACATGTTTGCATGAGGTTCATGAGGAACGTATGTGTGTACGTACACACACACACACACACACACACACACACACACACACACACACACACACACACACACACACACACACACACACACACACACACACTAACAAAAAGATTGACTGGTTAATTAGTTCACAAAGGATGTAGTCAGATTTTTAACATCCACTAACTAATCCAAGCAGAGGAAATACCCAGGTTAATGTCTACCTGATAGATGGCACATACATTGATGCATTGCCCTGAATTCAACACACGAGGGTGACAGTTTATAGCTGGGTCAAGATTTAAACCCAGCTTTTATTGCTTCGAGGAAATTTGCATTTAACTCTACCAAAAATACTTCAGACGACAACATTGCATTACAGTGGGGCAACTTAGCATAACAATTGTGCATTTTGTGAGAAAGGCACCAAATTTGGCACACGAGTAGCCTAACATATAATGAACAGATTTGGATATTGGGCCATCTCAAAATTTTTGATGGCAGTGCAAGATGGCTGCCACAGCCATCAGCAGCTGAATTTGAGATGGCCCAATATCCAAATCTGTTCATAATATGATAGGCTACTGGTGTGCCAAATTTGGTGCCTTCCTCACAAAATGCACAATTGTTATGCTATATTTAGCTAAGTTGCCCCACTATTAGATATATGTGTAAATATATCTAACCCCCTGACTTGATGAGGCAGCAAGGCACACGTTGAGTCCCACAACAATGCTGCACGTCCTGTTAGCAGAAAGCAAAAAGCGTGGTGTGCCACATGAACGCAGTGTCTCTGCCTTGCTGATCACCACTTTGGAGGTGCGTTTGCAGTCAGGAAGGATACATTAAACAAAAGGAGCAACTCTGACCCTGAATGCGACACGATGTTTTTCAACAGGTGCCATTTCCTATGTTTTATAGGAGTGTAACACAAATTTTTCTCAAAAAATAATTGTTGAAATTCCCTGGCAATTTTTTTGAAAGCTACATCCACAAGGTCACCTCAGGTACTACATTGATGGTAATACCGGCATAACAACGTTTCTACTTCTTTCCCACGTACATTTACAGAATGTTTAAATACAGGTGAAGACTTCAGTTATGTGGAACACAGTAATATGCAGCAGTCTCTTTGTCCACGTACAATGAACACCCACCTGAACAATTTCACTGTCACATCTGCACTATCAAAATGGTTATTAATATTTTTGTTATTTCAAATGCCACTACATTTAAATGAAATGGATATCAATATGGAGAGCCCTTTTTTTCACAAGAGCTGACAAGCTGATGGAAGCAAATACTTCTATTCTATTTTGAACTAGCACACCCTACCCACCGCTTCGCTGACGGACCAATTAATCATCCTCTTTGCCAAAAATTTTGGGTCATAAGAAGAAGAGGAGGACAAATTTACTTGTGCAGAGTGCTTTTACCTCTCCCTATCATCACGTCCCACTCACCCTCCCCTTTGCGCCCTGTTCGTCCTGATGTCCCTTCCTACTACAAAATGTCTTTCACAATGACAGGCTTTAACAGGCCCCTCCATTTTGAGGGATTTGGGTGGTGGTGGGGGGGGGAGAGAAGAAGAACAAATGCACCCATGCGAAGAGTGCTTTAACCTCCTCGTTGCCCTGGTTAAAAAAAAAAATAATTGTAATACTCTGCCACCGCCACCAAGTGGCGCTATATGGTACACATTTATATACAGAATTTACACCTCACTCCCTGCCCCCCACACCTCCGCATGAGGCTGTGGCCACATGGCCTATGTTTCCCCCCCTCCCCCCCCATACAAAGTTGTACTTGCACTCCAAGTTTGGAGTTTGTAATGCAAAATATGAGAGAGAGAGAGAGAGAAAGAGAAAGAGAAAGAGAGAGAAAGAGAGAGAAAGAGAGAGAAAGAGAGAGAAAAAGAGAGAAAGAGAGAAAGAGAGAAAGAGAGAAAGAGAGAGAAAGAGAGAAAGAGAGAGAGAGAGAGAGAGAGAGAGAGAGAGAGAGAGAGAGAGAGAGAGATATATATATATCTGACTTTTGAAGTTATTTTATTAATAAAGGTAAGAAAATCACACAAGTCACACAAATAATAACTAAATCACTAAAATTCCAAACATGTGCAAACTCACAACACCAAAGAGAACCCCTCCCCCCCCCCCATGTTTGACACTACTTGTATGATAAGAAATTCAATACACCATTATCAACTTTACAAAAACTTCCCTTTCCACACCATTTTGGCACAAAGGTTTGCAAATCATCTTTCATTTGACAAAAATAGAATTCCATACATAGCCTTGCCATGACAAGAGCATTAAAGACTACTACTACATCACATAAAATATCAGCATTTGCAAGGAGCATTTGCTTTTCTTGTCTTGTAGATTGCCAGTTTTGCAATAGAAATCAAGAAATTGACAAGAGCAGTCTCTGAGCTCTTTTTTCAACCAAGTGGTATTCCAAAAACAAAACAAAAAACGCACGGAGAAAGAAAAGTTCATTCTATGTAACAACAGTGATAATAACTCAAAGAGAGACGTGAGTCTTGCACAATGTACATATGCATGAAAAAAGATCTTCAGAGAACATACAGAAAGGACATGCCTCTGTATTAGTTTCGTTCAACCGATGTAGTAAAACAATGGAGGGCAGCACCATATGGGCGAGTCTCCAGGCAATATCACCAGTTCTTTTTACAATTGGTGAAATATACATCGCGGACCATTGCGGATGGGAGGGGAGCCCAGAAGGCAGTTTTTCTTTCCATCGAGCCCCAAATGAAGCGGGCCGTAATGAGGGAAAACGAATTGAAAGGCACAAACAGTAGTCTGTTTTTTATTTTACTGGAGAGTGGCGATGGGAATAACAAAATAGATATTGTGGAGTTATCAGCTGGCAAGTTATAGCAAAATCTGTGGTGGTGCATGGTGATCACCAATGTCAGCAGTGAAGCTCAGGCCGAAGTGTCTAAAGACTTGCAGGACTTCCTGTAGTAAGTACCTGGGCAACACTCCTCAAAGATCTGATACCAGTTTTTTCCTGAATATATCCCACAGAGAACCAACTGCTCCTATTGCAATCACAAAGGTCCCAAGTTGTGCTCATACCAGCACCCAAAAATTCTGCATGAAGGTACATGAGCGAGGAATTTCAGGAAAGAGAGCATTGTAGAAAAGGGGTTCTTGAAGGAACCTTTTGTTGTTATACGTCTCCATTTGCCGAGTTGTTGAGATGAACTGCCAGTCATGCAGGACCTCCTGGTCGAAGTCAGGGAGCAACAGGACATCAACATGTTGCAGTTCCATGAAAAAGAGTTCACGGTTGTAGTCCAGCATGCCGGCTTGTTTCAAGATGAGGCTCACAGTGGATTTCCAGGGCAAGACCTCCAGAAATATAAAACAATGAGCAGTGGAGACACAGAAGGCCATCACCCGACAAAGAATGTCCACATGTCCACAACCCCCTTCCCCCAGTGGAAGGCAAATAGTCTCTGGCACAAGCCAATGTTTGCTATCCCAGAAGAAGTCAAGCAAACATGTTTGGATAAATGACACCAATGTTACAGGTGGCTGCAGGACAATCATCTTATGCCATCGCAGAGGGGCAACTAGGTTGTTAATGACCAAGGCACGACCTCTGAAAGACAAAGTACACAAAATTCCTCTCCATCTATTCAGCTTATTGCTAATTCTGTGGAGCAAACCATCCTAATTTCTTTTGACAAAGCCAGGGGTACTATACCGAGATAAACACCAAGGTACTTTACACCTTCTTTTACCCATGTTAAATTAATAGGGGGAGTTGGAAAGCCAGAAGGTGGTGTACAGCCAACCCAAACTGCTTTACATTTGGACCACTTAATTTGTGTTGTACATGCCTGAGAGTAGACATGTAGACACTCAAACAACATGGTAATATCATTGTTGTTGCGAACAGCGACACATACATCATCAGCATAAGCCGAAACAATAACGGGCTCTTCTGATGGAGTCACTGGAAATCCCACAAGAGAGGATCGTAAACGAATCAAAAGGGGCTCGATGCAAAGAGAGTACAATATTCCAGATAAAGGACAACCTTGCCGAATTCTCCTCCCAATCCGCAAACCTAGACAGAGACCATCGTTGACTTTAATCAAGCTAAAAATGTGATTATATAATAAAGTTACACAAGAAATAAAAGATGGCCCAAAACCAAATCGTTTTCAAATGTAAAACAAATATTCATGATTAACAGAGTCAAAAGCCTTTTCCTGATAAATAAAAAAAGAGACCATTATATTGTTGTTGAATTTCACACACATCCCACAAGTCTCATACCAAACAAATGTTATCATACATAGATCTGTGCATAACACAATATGATTGAACCTGATGTATGACCGTGCTTAAAACAGTCTTCACACGGTTAGCAAGTGCTTTAGCAAAAATCTTGTAATCTACACAGAGAAGGGATATTGGATGCCAGTTCTGTATCAGTTGCAGATCCCTCTTCTTAGGGATAAGGCAAACAACTGCACGTCAACAACTAAGAGGCGATGAGCCTTCCTGGAGGCTGTATAAAAAAAACTGAAAGCAAAGCAGGACCAAGAAAATCCCAGAAAGTTTTATAAAATTCAGCTGGCGACCCATCAAAGCCATACCAGGAGCCTAATGGTCACCAAGGCCATCCAGCGCAGTTTTAAGTTCACCAAGACTAATGTTTTCATCCAAGAAGTGTCACTGATGCTCATCTATCTGCAGTAAATTAGTTGCAATATTTTGCATTGCAGGCAATCATTAGGCTAAAAGGAAAACACTCTCGAGATAAGCTTCTCGAAAAATGGATTGTAGTTTTTTAAGAATGAAATCTGGGGGTTGTAGTGCCGTAGAAATATGCCAAAGCATTGACGCCGCAAGGTTATTCATAACAAGGGTTCACCCCCGATATGAGATTTGACCAAGTAGTCCCTTCCATTTTTAGTAACCGTCTCTCAGTTTTATTTATTAAAAAATTCCCAGTTTTTTTAAACGAAATTTTGAGTGCCAAGGAAGACACCGAGATAAAAAATTCCAT
Organism: Eptatretus burgeri; assembly: GCF_056783735.1. NCBI lineage: Eukaryota > Metazoa > Chordata > Myxini > Myxiniformes > Myxinidae > Eptatretus > Eptatretus burgeri. The sequence goes on from NC_140961.1 coordinate 98,905,433, forward strand.
CCCATTCCCATTCAAGTTTCTTGGGCAGGGTCGGAGGAGTGGCGCCATTTTGTGAACCAAGATAGAGAGCTTTACTCTTTTTCCAGTTTACTTTGGTGGAGCTTGCCAAACTGAATTCATGGACACAGTGGACCAAGGCAGAGACATCCCCATCTGAATGGATAACCGCACAAAGATCATCCGCATAGGCAATTACTTTAACTGGGTTCGCCATTGGTTGGGGAAGAAAACCATGAAGATGTTCCCGCAACCGAATGAGCAAAGGCTCGATTACTCGGGAATCGAGAAGGCCGGACAAAGGGCAGCCTTGACGAATGCCTCGATTCGCTGGGAAAGGCTGACATAAAATATCGTTAACTTTGAGTAAACTAAAAATGTTGTCATACAGGAGCTGTATGTAAGAGATAAAAGTTCGCCCAAAACCAAACCCTCGTAAAACAGAAAAAAGAGAGAAGTGATCGACAGTGTCAAAGGCTTTTTCCTGGTCGAGAAAAACCAAACCAACATGTTTTCCCTCAAGAGTTCAGATATATATCAATCATGTCACGCACAATAAAAAATACTGTCGTGTATTGTTCTTTTTGGAACACAATAGGATTGACCAGGGTGCATAATTTCCCCAATCACGGGTCTGAGCCGGTTGGTAAGAGCCTTTGAGAAAATTTTATAATCCGTGCAAAGCAATGATATAGGACGCCAGTTGCACGGTTGCTGAAGGTCACCTTTTTGGGGACAAGGGTGAGTACAGCCCTGCGACAGCTTAATGGCAACAGATTCAATCGTAGACCGTCAATCAGAGCTCCATGTAACTCAGGTCCCAGAAGGTCCCAAAAGGTTTTGTAAAGTTCTAAAGGCATTTTTTTTTGTATACCTTGTCAAGGCTTGTATGAGAGCAAACACACAATGCACAGCAAAGGGGGCATGATACAAGAGCGGGGCGGGGGGAGAGTGGGAAGGACAAAACAGTGGGGAACAGAGACATTAGGAGATCTGTGGAAGGGAGAGGGATAGGGCAAGGGCTTTGCCTATTGGTAGAGTATGTAGGGCAGTCTGAAGTTCCTCCAAAGTTATTTCCTTGTCTAGTTGTAGATGTGCGAATTCTGACAAGGTAGGAAGGGAAGAAGCCAGGGATTCCACAATCTCATCATCAGTGCTCTTGGCTTGGTAGAGTTCAGAGAAGTCATCCTTGAGTGAAACTCTGATGTCTTTTTGGCAGTGTGTTATTCTTCCTTCCTTCGTCTATAGTGAGGCTATCTGCTGACTTGTTTTTTTCCGAACTTCCAGTCCGAAGAAGAACTTGGAGGAAGTATCCAAGTGATACAGATTTTCCATTCGGAGACGGATCAGAGCTCCCCTTGCCTGATTTGCACACAGAGTCCAGCAAGAAGGGCTTTTTTCTTTGTGAGCCAAAAGTTGGTCCTTTCGGTATTAGAGGCTGAGAGGTTTGGATTGCAAAGATAGTATCTCTCTGGCAACCAGGGATTGAAGGGCAGAGTCATGTCGAGTTTGATAAGCTCCGTATTGCTGGCAGAAGGATCTTATCTGTGCTTTGGCATTGTCCCACCATTGCACAAGACGGGGAAAGGAGGGTTTACGTTGGAGTGAAGTTCTCCAAAAAACACGAAAGGCATCAAGGAAAAAATGATCCTCGAGGAGGCTTACATTAAAAGTCCAGTAGGTAGCGCCTCGGTTACGAATTGGTAGGTGAATGCGAAGTATGACCATATGATGGTCTGAGAAACCACTGAGGACGAGACCAGTGTGGGTCACAAAATGTAAAAAATCATTATTAATATAAAAACGGTCTAACCTTGCGAGGGACAGACAGCCATCTAAACACCGACACCACGTGTATTGTCGTGTTGATGGATTACAAATCCTCCAAATGTCAATAAGGGAGAAGGTTGTCAAAGTCCTAGCCAGAGGCTTAATGCTCGCTGGGTGAGGCTCTTTCCCATTGCGATCAATGGTAGAATCCATCGTGCAGTTAAAATCCCCTAAACAAACAAATCCATTAAAATCGAAGTGTGTGAGGGATGTTTCTAACTGTGTGAAAACACAAGTTCGATCCACACTGTCACTCGGTGCATAGACATTGAGTATTGTGTGTTTATAACCATTAAGAGTGAAGGTGAGTGAGGTTAAATATCCTTTAACAATTTCATTAAAATCAACAGTGAGATTACAGAGAGAGGGATGTAAATAGATGGCTACCCCAGCTCTGGGACACTCTAAGCTGCTGAAGAACCATCTTCCTTTCATCATTCTCTCCCATTCGATAACACAGGAGGAGCTACATCTGGTTTCCTGTAAGAGTAAAAATTCAATGTGCTTCTTCAATAAAAGCTCCATAACTTCAGCTTTGCGTAAGTTTGAACATCCTCCATTAATGTTTAAATTTGCAATCGAGAAAGCCATAGTGTGGAATTTTGAAAAAGACATCGGTCAATTGGCCGGGTTATGGACGCAGTTGTTTCCTTGCTTTCAAAACCCACTTCCTCAGACGAAACATTTGTGACTCAGTCATGCCAAACTGCCCAGACTGAAGGAGCAGACCCTTTGCAGAGGTAATAAAACTGAGCATGTCGGGAAAGGAGTCTTGAATTTGAACATGTCTCTTACGGAAGGTGTGCTGTAAAAAATTTATGATCTCCTGGGGTGGGGGGGGGGGCACAGTCGGAACACCATCCGGTTCCTGAAATAAGCCTGGATCGTTCCAGACTTCAGTACTAATACCAGAAGCAAGCGACGAGGCCCCATCAGAATCATAGCCTGATTGGTGATCCATACTTGAACCATGCACCACAGGTGAAGCAGGCATTTCCATTTCTGTTGGGAGGGAAAAAGCTGTTACTGAAGCAGAACACCCATGATCCCCTTCCGTAATGTCTGGAGTTGTCTGGAACGCAGATGTCTCAGACACTACGCTTTTGGTGGAGAAAGGGAGCAACATAGGTTCACTTTCAATGTCCATTACATCAGCAGCCACTGAAGTGGTCACAACTACTTCTTGGGGAACACACCACCCTTTTGTTCATGCTCGTGCTCATCTCGTACATGATCAGGAGCACTGTCAACATCCACCGGAGCTAGAAGTGCAAATTTGTTTTCCGTGTCCAAAGCAGCGAGCGAGCTGGCTGTATCTACATGAGAGCCGTGTAGTTTGCTCGATGGTGCAAGCTTTTTAGAAACGCTCACAATTACATCATGTCCATTGATGTTAGGACGCTTGTTTCTTCGGGAGTGAACGGTCACAAAACCCTCGTTGTCTACTTGAGATTCTTTGACTTCTGCATTTGTTTTCCAGGGCTGATTATGGGAGGTGTCTGCATGTTCCTCTGCTCTTGATGTTCCACTGCTGCTTGTCTTGGGTTCTGCAGTTGTCGGTACACCATTAGTGCTTGGTCTACAATCCTGGCATTGAGATTCCCTGTTAAGCTCCACATGTTGAGACTCACCACTAGGAATGTTTGGTTTCGGACACGCATTCTTTAAATGTCCATGCTCGCTACAAATAAAGCACGTCATTACCTCAGTGGCGATATAAATTTGGTCGCTGCGATCTTTATATTTAAGAGTCACAGCCAGTACTAAGTGACCGTGCACCATTCTTCAAAATATAACAGTGGCGTAGGAACGACATAATGTGTCGATCGGAAACGACAGAACGCAAACGTAATGGGATCATGGCAGTCTGTGATACAACCGTCCCAAAGTAACTTAAAGCAGAGATAATCTCCTCACTTTTAAAGAAAGGTGGAATATTTTATATAATAATTTTAACAGCAGGTGTGTCCAAAGGACTTACAGAAACAAAAATATCCGGCGGCAGAGGCAAGCTGGTTTCGACCGTCTGAGCAACGTATCGCTCTTCAGACAAAAATAGTACAACACATTCATTCATCCTCGATGCTGCGAGAATGTTTGAGCCCGATGAGCTCTCCGAAACCCATTATGACATCATCAACACCAACTCCGTCCGGTGGACAAACTATGACCCCGTTCTTTGGAGTAAGGGCCTCATACACACGATGATGCAAACATACGTTTGCCATAGTGTAAAACAATACAAAGTAAATTGAAGAATCACAGAAAACAAAAGCAAACCTGCCACAAGCAAAACTAGCAAGTGGAGGGAAACAATAATAAAAAATGACTGTTTTTACAGCCATTTTTCCCTGCTGTGCAGGGGTTTGGCTTTTTCTTGAGGCAATGTTTTATGGCCGGATGCCCTTCCTGACGCCAACCCTGGTCGCCTCTTACGACACACAGGGATATGGTACACCTATTCTAACCGGGGCATACACCGGGACCAGTACACTGGCACTCATTTCGCCGACCTCGGAAGGATGACAGGCTGAGTCAACCCCCTGGTGTTAATTCAGCAGCCAACGGGGCTTGAACTCAGGACCCTGGGATCCCAAGCCACCACCCTAACCACTAAGCCAACACCAGGCTTTGGAGGGAAACAAAAAAATAAAAATAATTAAGTATTTAGCCAAGAAAAAGGCTAAACGGAGAAACACAGCAAGTAGTAAAGCAGGCCCCAAAACCAGGAAGAACTGAACACGTCTGCAAATCACTTACTGCGTACGCTCTCTTTCTCTCTCCTGTCTTAACAAAGAAAGGAAACACAGGGGAAAACTTCACAAACACAAACAAGGACACAAAGGGAGCGAAAAGCAGATTCGGAAAAACACAAACACGACACAGCACTCACAGTTTCACTCACAGAACTGCCATGATGCCACACACACGCACAACTCACCAATAACCAGCAGGGGGTGTGAGTGAGAGAGAGGAGAGAGAGGAGAGGAGAGAGGAGAGAGGAGAGAGGAGAGAGGAGAGAGGAGAGAGGAGAGAGGAGAGAGGAGAGAGGAGAGAGGGAGAGAGAGAGATTTGGAGTCCTTTTAATACAAAAGTATAAAATATATCTCTGTACAAATTACAAGTCAGAAAACACCGAGAAAATGAAAGAGAGAAAAAGGATTAAAGTGAGAGAAAAAACAAAAAAAAACAAAAAAAAATACCAAATAAATGTTCATTTGAAATCCAAGAAAAGTAAAGCAGAAAATAAATAGCAATAACTACAAAATCCAAAGAGGTTACATCATTATAGGAATGATCTCAAACAAATAATACCAAATCATTTTCATGAACCTTGCAAACACCGTCCAAGCACCATTTTTCAAAAGAAAATCATCAACAATATCCATGGTTTTGGGATTTTTTTTATTCAAGTTTTAACCTTGCGGAAACGAGTGCACTAAACAAAGAGACATTACATTGCATGGTTGAAGTGGTTTACCATTTCTCTTCTCCCTTCCCGATAGATATATAGCAAGCTTTCCTGTACCAACAAAAAAACATCGCAGTTCATACTTTTTGCCATGTTGGCATTCCTTTTTGAACCCAAGAATAAATGATCGAAAATTAAACGTGAAATTCATTTTGAGAGAAACAAAATTTAACCAATGAAATAATGGAATAAGTCTTTCACAGTCAATAAAAAAAATGAAATACATCCTCGTTTACAGAACAAAATGGGCAGCATGCGGATATTGGGGCAAAGTTCCTGACATATGTTACATGGGATAATCCAGTGGGCAAGGTTCCACTGGAGATCTCCTGTCCTTTTGGCGATTGGTTTACAATACATTGATCCCCATACAGGTTCAGAGGGAGGACCGGAAGGAAGTAGCCTCTTCCAACGTGACACACAATTTAGTGGTGACACGCCAATAATTTTCTTCAAACATGACTTGTGCAGGTTTTTGCTGGTGGCAGCATGAAGTTCATTTGTCCCTGTGCTAACAGGGGGGAGATCTCTGGGAGAACAGTCAAAGAGCAGCTTTGGGAAATGGGATTCATTAGGATGAACACGAGTGTTTTGAGTCCATAGTAGTCGTAACTGATGATTTTTTTGTGCAACCTTCCTCATGATTAGTCCAAGTGTCCTCTTGGATCGAATCCCTGTTGAAGTTGAAATTTCCTCCACAGTCTAACACCCTACACCAGAGTTTGGCCGTAGGTGCCAAACTTTGTTTATGCCCGCGTCATTGAACCGCTGGCACAATTCATGACTCCTGAATATATCAGGAAAGAGAGGGTTAAAAAATAGTGGCTCAACTTCATACATCCCTGGGGAGTATGTGTCCGCTTTCCGACTCACAGAGAGTCCTTTTCAGGCATTGAGAAGGCTCTGATAAAATAAGGGGAAAACGAATGTATCCACATCCTTGAGGTGTGTCAGGAATATTTCGAGACCATAGCCAAAACTGCCCACCTGTTGCAAAATGTGACAGGCCAAGGGGCGGTTTGGCAGGTGTTCAGCATGTAGGAGGCATTTAACGGAGGACAAACGAAAAGCCATGATGCGGGACTTCACATGGACTAGATTTTGACCTCCGTTGGACGAAGTATGGCATATTACATTTGGCCGCAGCCAGTGATGGCCTCCCCCCAAAAATTCCACCAATTTTGCCTGGATCGTGCCCAGCAGTACTTCTGGTGGTTGCAGGCAAATAAATTTATGCCATAGAGCTGCAGCAACCAAGTTATTTGCCACCAAGACACAACCTTTAAAAGATAGATGTGGCAGGGCTCTTCTCCACCTCTTCAACTTCTTCCTTATTTCTTCAGTCGTGTCTTCCCAGTTCTTTTTCATGAATTGTGTGGAACCCAGGAAAACACCAAGATATGCCACACCTTCTGTCTTCCATTCCAGGTTTTCCGGAAGTGGCGGTGGAGGTGTCACAACAGGAAGGCAATATTTAAGGTATGTTCTCACAGTGGCTTACTTTTCTTCCAATTAACTTTTAGGGAAGAAGCCAGGAAAATGGTTCTCAGGGATTCTGTGAGTGCAGCGATGTCTTGGTTATTCCTGATGATGACGCAGACATCATCAGCATAAGCAGATATCTTCAACGAAGGACTCCTTGGAAATCAATTTAAACCAGAGATATTCTCCCTGAGTGTACAAAGTAGTGGTTCCATTGCCAACGTAAAGAGCAAGCCTGAAACTGGACAACCCTGCCGCACCCCTCTCTTGAACCTGTATTGGGGAAATCAATTCATTGTTAACCTTCATTATACTAAATATGTCAGTGTACAATAAAGCTCTAAAAGCTCTGAAATTCACCCCAAATCCATATGCTTCGAGGATCCGCCACAAGAAAACATGATTAATACTATCGAAAGCTTTTTCCAAGTCTAAAAAGAATATACTAAAGTCATTTCGATCAAAACAAGCACACATTAGATCCCGAACCAAGAAAATATTGTCATCAACGGAACGACTGGGGATGCAGAAAGTATGATCAGGTAGGACAAGATTGCCAATGACTTTCTTCAGACGATTTGCCATCGCTTTTGAAAAGAGTTTACACTCAGTAGATAACAATGAGACCAGTCTCCAGTATTCCATCCATCGGAGATCACCCGACTTTGGTTGGAGACTCACCACTGCTCTCCGGAGACTTAATGGCATTACCCCGGATCGCAAAGATTCATGGATTATGTTCAAGAGTTCCGGACCTATAAGGTCCCAAAATTCCAGATAAAATTCTGCAGGTATGCCATCAATTCCGGGTGCCTTTCCAGATTCCATTTCACCCAGGGCTCGATCTCGTTATTCGAGGGTTAACGGCACCTCCAGCTCCAGACGCTGAGTCTCAGTCAGGGATGGGAGATGGGAGGTAAAGAGGTTCATCTTATCCTCATAAACATCTTTTTTTGAGAATAGTTCTGAATAGAACTTTCTAATGGTATTTTTTTTTTACCTCGATAGAATTTGTGAATACATTTTCACTGGGGTCCAAAACTGATAAAATAAGCCGAGATGGCTTGGTTTCAGCTTCGAGGTGGAAAAAGGATTTACTAGGGCTATCTGATACTTTTAGATTTTGTATTCTGAGCCGAACTAATGACCCAGCAGCCTTTTCCTGCAATAACTCTCTAAGCTGACTCCTTTTTTCTAGGAGCAATTTATAATTTGTCTCATTTTCTTGTTTTGCAAGTTTGCTCTCCAGCTTTAGAATTTGGGTTTCTAACTGGGATAATGTGATTTGACTCATATGAATCTTATATTTATTAAACTGTTGAGAAAACAACCGTATATGGGTTTCTAGATTGTCCCACCAGAGATTACTATAATGGAAATAAGGCTTTGTTTCTGTTAACGCTATCCAGAGATTGCAAAAAGCTTCTTTAAAAGTGACATCATCCAGAAGACTCGTATTGAATTTCCAATAAGCACTTCTACGATGGAATTGGGGACAGGATAGACCCACAGTGACCATGTGGTGGTCAGAGAAGATGAAGGGGAAAATATTTGATGAGGCGACAACATTCTTTAAGCATGGAGTGATGTACCAGCGGTCAAGCCTCGCTAAGGACACATAACCATTGGAGCATCGACACCATGTGTACTGTTGATCAATTGGGATGCATCAAGCGCCATACATCAAGGAAACCGGTGACGGAAAGAAAAATGGGAGAAATCACCTTGGGCTTCGGGATGTGGTTCCAGTGAGTTTCTGTCCAATTTGGGCTGAAATGTACAATTAAAATCACCCCCAATGCAGATACATTGATTGATATCAAACAATTTAAAATAGTTTATCACGACCGAAAAGAAAGTTTTTCGGTCAGATATCTCATTCGGCGCATATACATTAAAAATGATAAATTTAAAGTTATTAATCACCAGTTCCAGGGAAACAAAACGGCCCTTTATCACCTCCTGAAAGAGGCAACATTCAGCTGTAAGTCCTGGTTTTAACAAAAAACCAACTCCAGCAGATAGGGAAGCCATATTGCTAAAGAAACATTTACCTTTAAAAATGCTGCACCGGTCATGTTCAACCTTATCAGTGATGTGAGTTTCCTGTAAGAGGATCACATCAACTTTCTTCCTTTTAAATAAATTATTGACTTGGGTCTGGCGTATGTGGTTAGCACCACCACCATTTATATTAAGTGTTGCGAAAGTGAGTGTTTTCAAAATTTGGTAGTAGTTTTTGTTTGATGCTGAGAATACTCCGCCTTTGCCTTTGTTATAATTTTCTTGAGTCGATGAAACTGTGATTTTGTTCGATTTAGCTCTTTGGAGTTTTTTAGGATTTGTTTTGCAGTCTGAATAAAGGAAGTCAGATTGGGAAAGTGATCAATGATCACAACATTCCGTTGTCTATAAGTTTCATTAGGAAACGAGAGAACGAGGTGTGGAGGGATTTGGGGCTGATCTACCATTGGCTGTGACAACACAGTCATGTCCATCTCCTCATCTGATTCGGTTGAATCAGACATTGCTCCACTGGGGTCCGTGTCTATATTCTCAGCTATTTTTGTTTTGGGAGCCATTAATCCAGCACCTGAGGGGTCCCCAGAGTGTTGGTTTTGGGAAACATCAAAAAATCGAATGTTTTTGACCTCACTGTGACCTTGACCTTTGACCAATTTTGACCAAAATCTAATCAGCACGAGCCACCACCCTCCTGAATCACGTGGTGTAATTTGACATTGGAAGCTTCTTCCGTTCTGGAGTTATCATTTTTTGGATGTTTGACCTCACTGTGACCTTGACCTTTGACCGATTTTGACCAAGATATAATCAGCACTACCCATCAGCCTCCTGAATCACGTGGTGTAATTTGACATTGGTAGCTTCTTCCGTTCTCGAGTTATCTGTACCAAACCATCAAAAATCGAATATTTGACCTCACCGTGACCTTGACCTTTGACCGATTTTGACCAAAATCTAATCAGCACTAGCCATCTTTAAAGAAATCTTTAGATTTCGTAAGTAACAAACAAATAAGAAGCCAGAATTTCGTTCACAGAACGAAAAATCTTGCCGAACCGAAGCACGTGAAGCGCAAACTGAAACAAATACTTGTGACCCATTGATCAGAGTCTATCACTCGGCCTATAGAGACTTGTGGAAAGAGTCTATTGATAATGATCTAAAGATTAATCTTAAGATTGAAAACTACCAATAATATATGGATGCTAGAGAACGTTCTGTTATCGCAGGAAGCATTTTTGGTTCCTTGACAAACTACAGATCTGGAAAGCGCTCATCAAGGGCTTTCATATGAGGTATTACTCGATATGGTACCTTAGATTTGAAAAATTGACCTTGGGGTCAAAACATTTCGACCTCAGGCGCTAACCATGAAAGACAAGGCCGATCTCCACCAAAAACTTATCAGGTGAGCGCTAAACCATATGTTACATTCCTACAAAGTTTTGAGAAGATTCGATCAAAATTACTCCCAAAATTAGGGTTTCGTTGAAATCCATGATTTACCACAAAGTGACCTTGACCTTTGACCTTGACCTTGACCATTATGTGTGCTGAAGGGTATTCCAATAATACTATGATATGTGTAACCACAAGAGATTTCAATGAGAATTGCGCTCTACAGAGTGATTTAAAGGCGAAAAATAGGTGACGATAAACACTTTTAAGAAACAAAGTGACAAGCAAACAAATAAACAAACAAATAAATAAACAAACAAACTAACTTACCGACTGATACAATCTTTCCGAAAATTTCGGCAAGATGAACAAATAAACAAACAAATAAATAAATAAACAAACAAACCTACTTATCGACCGATACAATCATGCCGAAAATTTCGGCAAGATTAACAATCAAACAAACAAACAAACAAACAAACAGAAACGGAAGGCATGAATATACTTACGAAATCTAAAGATTTCAAACTGTATCTGGATTTAAGCTTGTGTGTTGTACCACTGATGGTAATCTTGGATGACTGCGCATCAGGGAGGTTTAATTGTATTTCTGAAGAAGCATCTTGGTCAGGTTATTCCTGCATCCTACTGCGTCATACATTAGTAAAGTATTTTCCAAATTGAAAAGCATTGACAAGTTGGAAGACGCCACATCACACGTGGTAAAAGGTTGTCAATCTGATTTGTTCCAGGCATCATGAGCACTTTCTTTGGTTAAATCAAAGCAAACCATTCTGATTTTACTTATTTCAGCACTATCGTATGGCTGAGTTGAAGTGCAGTTTGCAGCAATATTTTGACTTTTTGAAAGAAAAAGGAAAAAGATCTGCTGGAGAAATTGAAAAATCTAACATGGCTGCATGACCCTTTCTTCCTGAATGATCTGACAAGGTATTTGAATGATTTGAGCCTGCAGGGTAAGAACGAAAGCCACTTTGAGATGGCCACAAAGGTACAGGAGTTCATTTCTAACTCGGTGCTTTTCTGCCAGCATTTGAGTGATGCTAACTTCACTCACTTGTTTCTGCTTTTTGCTCAATAAATTAATAAACATGGAGTTTTATGCAATGATTGCTTTATGGGATTTACTTGTGATGTTAAAAGAGAATTTTTCTGCCATATTCACTGGTTTTGGAAATATGAAAGTGCTTTTTCACTTCTTGAGAGATCCATTGCAATTTTATCCTTCAAAGTGTGCTGGATTTAACAAAATATTTGGACCTTGATTGCGGCACGTTCAAGCTGGAATTAATCTTTGTGAAAGCATGGACCCAGTAAGATGGTAGGAGTTTGCGGTTCCGAATGGATCATTTCTCATTAGCTTGAGAAAAAAATAGCAGACGTAAGCTATTCATGTTTGTTGTCCATTGATATGAATGCAGTCCATAGTTTTCAACTTAGCGAAACGAATTTCCTTGTCTGCACAAATATATATATCATGCAAACTACCTATAGTTCTTTGTCTGTGGTTGCAGAAACATTGTGCTACCCTGTAGCACACAACACAAAAATAGCGTAGAATGTTCAGCATCGAGGTGACTTTACCCGACGACGTGTTCCCAGTCCATAAACAGTCACATCCTTTTACGCACGCGGTGTATTGTGCTTTCGGGCGAGCAGGTCTCGCAAAGGGCGTGGTGCGTACTCTGATGCTTAATGGCATGTTGTGGGTTTACACTGTTACACGTATTTTGGCACAAGGGATTCAGCACTGGGAAAACCTGTGACAAAGGGTCATGCAACTGTCAGGATCTTATAGTAAGTAGTCAAAATGCAAAAACACTTGGCCTTCTCAGTGATAACAACTGGTGTTCCACTGTTGTTGAACTTGTAATCCACACGTATAAGAAAGAACAAACATAGAATAAGGTTTATTCTTTTGCACTATCCTGACAATTTCCATTAGTTTTATGTTTTAAATTGAAAAGATGTCAGTGCCTTAATTATGTTTGTGATTGAAAATACTTAAAACATATTCCCCATAAATAATTGAAGTGAAAAATAAAACGATGTTTATTTTTACGTTCAAAGGTAACCACTGCAAAGAATGTCATCGACATCACATCAAGTAGGTTAATCAAATATATATATATATATATATAAACTTCAACTACGAAGGTCATCCCAAAAGTCACCCTACTTTTAACTTTTCAAAGTAAAATGTCTAGTTGATGGCAAAATTACATGTATATTGTCTCTTATTTACTGTACTGACTGATAAATAGTTTCTCATGCTATTTATTTTGTATCGTGAATTAAAAGAATGAAATCTCGTATGAAGAATGTGGCTGTGGCAGAAAGGCTTCAGTAAAAACTACATGTGAACTCTTGATAAGTTAATGCTGAAGCAGAAGAAAAAATACATCATCAGAAAAATGCATTGAAGAGGATGGAAATTATTTAGAATAATGTGACTTGAATAAGGTTTGTCAATGGTATCATATGTAGTCATGGTTGCCTTTCATAGCTGAAGATGGCTGTTCACATGTGACATGTGAAGAGCCTGGGAATGTGAATTTGTTTATCGTGTAGGAGCTGCTGCATGGACAACAACAACAACAACAACAACACTGAGATAGCAAGTAGTGTAACCTGGTGTGAAGGGAGTTCCAAGAATACCATACAAGATAGAGAGATTGCTTTGATTCAATATTAATATGCGAAGCTACTAACTTTAATGTTCATATTTAGGACAAGGAGTAAACCAAATGGAAGGAGAAAGATGGTGACGCACCATTGCATCAACAGTAGAGCACTGCAACCTTTCGAGAAATTGTTAAAATGTGCCCAAAATCTTGCCTAATATATTACAGATTTACCCAATCTTCATTTATAATGCCACATGATAGATATGCATTTGCATGATTGGTCAGCTCAACAAAAGTACCAATGAGACTCAGGTAAAGATCCTCAGATTTCTGTACATGCAGTCAACATTCTGCATCTCAAAATACAAAAGTCTTGGGTATGACACAGACCAGGAACAGGTTTGAACCATCAACCTCTTAGGCTCAGAGCTTTCAGAGCTTATGCTCTAACCCTTGCTTATGCTTATGCTCTATGCACCAAGCCTGACAATTGACATTTCAATGTTTGTTATATAACAATACCTTGTACATTAGTTGTTACCCAATGCACCTGAAGCGAAAAGTGGGTTCACTTCTTTCTATCTGTCCACAAACGTCAGTTTATGATTGAGGAACAACTTAATTTCAATTGAATGTTTTATTTTGAACACAAATCGGAACATGAATCAGAAAACAAACCTGTAGTTCAGCAGTACTTTGGCTCTCAATTTGTCCTGATCGCACATGCGCAGAGAGGAGTGAGATAATAGTTTTACTCTGTCTGTCTGTCTGGCTGTCAAAGAGAGTTGAAAATCATTCCAAACAGAAAACTTACTGTTATTGTGAACGTTATAAAGGACACAAACAACAGGTACGAATAACTATATCCTAAAGTATATTTGGGGATAAAAAAATAAAAAAATTTAAAAGCCAAATATACTTGTAATATTGTTGTTGTATTTAATAATATTGTTGGTTCTTTTGTTTGTTTGCACTTTTGATATTTTGTTTTCATGGTATAAGTGGGCACTGATTTGTTTTCTTTATTGTCTGTTTATTCATAAAAAAGTTTAAAAAAAATAACGAATATAACATGTTAAATAAGGTGGTGTAAAAGATGATGCATCAACGGCATTAAACTAAATGAAATTAATTTTTTCTACAATTTAAAAAATCTTCATTTTATTTCATATTGAATTATACACTTGAACACTGTAGAACACAAATCGCCTTTTTGTCACTTTGAAAAACCTTCCATTTAGCAAGACTTGGAAAAGGATTCATGCCCTGAAGGCAAAGTAACTCCGACAAAAAAACTATGAGAATCAGCATTCACGCCATCATACCTTGAGGGCAGAAAAATTGTCTGAGATTCTGCATTCTGACAATATGGCAGTGCATATAGTGCTGTGTGGTGACCATCGTGCTTGTAAGGAAGGGTTCATGAACAAAACAAACGAAGATCATGTTCAGAAATGCAGAGCAAGATTTTAAAAGACTCTTTCCATGTCGTTTTTCCTAAGACTGCATTGGGTAAGATATTCTAAGAACTCTCCAGTTACCTCCGCTACCGAAGGTGGAAGGAGGTTATGTTTTCATCCGTCTGTCTGTTTGTTACTTGCAAAATCGAAGAGTTTTCAACTATATTGGTCAGTCGATTTTGGTATTCTGTTTGTCTGTCTTTCTGCTTGTTTGTCAATCACCTACAGGTCACAATTTTAAACAGATCCTCACAAAACTTTACAAAGCTGTAGAGGTAGTGTCAACTGAGAAGCCTCTTGATTTTGAGGTCAAAGGTCATCTTGAGGTCAAATTTCTAAAATCATCATTTTTCATCCAATTGACTTGATATTGGAACATGATTTGCATATTGCATCACTGAATTGGGGAAATAAGTATTTTATAGCAAAAGGTCATAGATCAACTCAAGGCAAACTTCTAAAATCATCAATTTTTTATCTGAAAAATCGTCAATTTTCATCCGATTAACCTGACAATTAAGCAGAAATTGCATAGTACATCACTGAATTTGGAAACCAACTATTTTTGAGGTCAAAAGGTCTAAGCTCACCTCAAGGTTAAACTTCTTAAATCATCAATTTCAATCTGGAAAATCATCAATTTTCATCCGATTGACCTGAGCTTTGATGAAGATTGTGAATTTTAATGTTAATGAAATGGACAATTTGATGTATCCATGGCAATCTTTGGAGAGAGGGGTGGATTTTTCAAGCATCATGCTCTGGATGACATATTTTCCTTGTTTGTTTGTCTGTTTGTTTGTGTGCAGGATACATCAAAATGTTATGGACAGATTCGGATGAAATTTGGTGGGCAGGCTGGGTGTCCACCAAATTTCATCTTCATCTTGTGGACAAGGACGAACTGATTAGATTTTGGTGAAGATCTGCATCCAGATCTGGCTACTCTATTTTTTAAAGTAATTCTTCACCAGTGAGAGAGAGGGCCAAAATCAATAAATAGCACAATATCTCAAAGAGTTGTGGATGGATTCAGCCAAAACTTGGTGGACACATTGGGTGTGTGACAAGGACAAATTGATTCGATTTTGGTGAAGATTCAAAAATGGATCTGGATCCGATAATTATAGAGTGATTCTTCAATATTGTGTTTTGCATTGTGTTTTTGCAATATTGTGTTCATGCATTGTGTTTTGGAGGTATGTGCTCCACCGAGTGCCCTTCTCGTTTTCTAATGTAATTGTTTGCTACAATAAGATAAAACTGCATTTTGTACACATGGCTGCCTGGGGTATTAATACTGTATGTTGGAGGATTTGGTTTTTTTAACAGCTTTAATAACACCAAAGGAATAATAGGATGCTCTGGTGATTGTAATCCTTTTTGGTGGATATGAGAAGGCAGATTGATGTCTTCCTTTGGCACAAAGCTCTTTTGGTGTTCAGACTGGTCCTTCCATATTGTGTACACAAAGTGGTGTAAAAAAGTATCCATATTTGTGTGTAGAATAAACAGATGGCCCATTAATCTTCTTCTCCTGCATGTTTTCTAGTTTCAAGCTCCAACTTGAGTTCTAATCACTTGAACAAAAATTATAAGACAAAAGAACAATTTAAAATAGTACAAGAGATGTGCTTATTAACGAGTAAGTGTTCAATAAAGAAAGATTTATTGGCAAGTTTATTTTACCTTTTTTCGGACGATCACATCGTTGAATGATTGAACTATGCTGTTTGCCCTGCAACCCAAATCATCTTATATATTATTTCCGAGTTTGTGGTTTCGTGTCGCGCTATCTTCAACTTTGTTCTGCGCTCGAGTAACGTGATATTCGGCTTACATTATCTCAAAGACCATATGAGGTGCATGGTACAAAAAAGTAAATAAAATGGTTCTGAAACATTGAAATCGTATTCCACTTACTGCATTAAAGTAAAATTAGTACTGATACTCTGCATCAGTTCCTTTCTCAAACACACCCACCCCAACATGTCGCGCAGAGCGCGGGTTATGCTAGTCTATCTATAATTCCAGCAATCTGTGTGTGTGTGTGTGTGTGTGTGTGTCTGTGTGTGTGTGTGTGTGTGTGTGTGTGTGTGTCGGACACACAAGTTTAACCTTGAGGTGAGCTTAGACCTTTTGACCTCAAAAATAGTTGGTTTCCAAATTCAGTGATGTACTATGCAATCGGACAAGTGCTTCCCAAGTTTTGGCCATTTATTTACCAACCAATGACAAGACACGTTGCTGCGTAGGCGTGGCGGGTTGGGAAGAGAACCTCAGCCGCGTTCCCCATTACGGGTTACAAGGTACGGACTTCCGGATAGTGATGACTTAGTGTATTCTAATATGGAATAGGCAAAGCTGAGAAACGAACGTATAATTCTTCTTAGATTCGCTTCTTAAATATATATCAAATTAAAGTCTTTTTGTAAGAAAAAATAAATATTACCTTAACATTACCTTCACAACAACAACTACACTGCCTAGAACAGGATCTCATCTAAAAAAATTAATATTACCTCAACATTAGCTTCACAACGACAACTACACCGCCTAGAACAGGATCTCATATAAAAAAGTGCTAGATTGAACATAGAATTCTTCTTACATTCGCTTCTGACTTTACCTTTTCCTTGTTCACAACTGTAAACGCAATTTCCGGTTACTTCGGCCTGGATTCGGGATCAGCGATCAAATAATGTAAATCACGATTAAAAAATTTTTTTTGATGATGCGAGAGATATCTTTATTAAAATCAGTGGAGGAAATATACACCATGTCTGATATTTGGGTCTTTCATGTCTCCGATGATGTCTTTATTTCCCGGCATGCATCATTCCTCATGACAAAAACCGGAAACAAAAAAAAAACCAGAAGCAAAAAAAAAACAGAAGCAAAAGGGTTATAGCTAACGACACGGATTCAAAATTGCCATGGTATTGTGTTGTTGTTGTTGTTGTTTCCTATTGTCTCATGTGCACATGTTCAGTAATATTCACAAGATAAAAATAAAACCCAATCGTGTTTATACACCGCACAGCGTTTAAAAACAACCAGAAGCAAAAGGGTCATTGCCAACAACACTGATTCGAAATCGTCAGGGGTATTGTATTGTTGTTGTTGTTGTTGTTGTTGTTGTTGTTGTTGTTGTTGTTGTTGTTGTTGTTGTTGTTGTTTCCTATTGTCTCATGTGCACATGTTCAGTAATATTCACAAGATAGAAATAAAACCCAATCATGTTTATACACCGCACAGCGTTTAAAAACAACCAGAAGCAAAAGGGTCATTGCCAACAACACGGATTCAAAATCGTCAGGGGTATTGTGTTGTTGTTGTTGTTGTTGTTGTTGTTGTTGTTGTTGTTGTTGTTGTTGTTGTTGTTGTTGTTGTTGTTGTTGTTTCCTTTTTTCTCATGTGCACGCGTTCAGTATGAAGCTCACTACGTTCGCTAATAATTTCTCGATTTCTTATGCGCATTTATAAACACAATGCCCCAATCCAGTCGTGGTTTACGAGAGCGAAGGAATAGCTGTGTGGTTGTTTGAAAGTTTTTTTTTGCACTTCCGGTTTTTTTTTTCTTTCTCTTCTCTTCTCTTTGTGTTTTTCCTTGCGATAACATTACGACAAGGCAAAATACGTCGGCGCTAATTGAATAATTGGCCATTAAAACTAAGTTGCGAATAATCGTAACTGCGATATGCGAACTTCCGGACAGTGAGGACTGAACTTCGCGTCGGCCGATGTGCGGCCGGCTGACGATGACGTCACGTGCTGTGCCGGTTACGCTGAGGAACGATCGGTGCCTCAGTTCCCGTGGCGTAGGAGTGGCAATGGTCAATGGCAGCGAATGTCGTGGCAAGCAAAGACAGTGAGGTAAACTTGATTTTAATTTTAATTTAATTAACTCTGTGTGTGTAAGTATCACAGCAGTTGTTACTTCAATGCAAGCGATAATTCGTGGAATGATGTGAACATTCCGTACGGGGACGCACCACTTTTGGATAGTGATGACTTACTGTATTCTAACAATTTCATGATTTCTAATGCGCATTTATAGATAAACACAATGCCCCAATCCAGTCGTCGTTTACGAGAGCGAAGGAACGGCCTGTGTGGTTGTTTCTGGCTCGCGGTTTGAAAGTTTTTATTTTATTTTATTATTTTTTATGCACGTACGGGCACGTACTAGTTATTATAATTACCTGTTCACAAATCTCAAGTCTTACCGCTGTAGGAAGAGCATCAGTGACAGAAGATGTCAGAAAATGGTTTGGAAGCCATTAAGACAAATTTATTATATTGGCATGGCTGGCAGGATGGCCTCGTGGTACGCACACTCACTCTAAGCTGTCTAGCCTGGGTTTGAATCCAGACCCAGCTATAAACTGTCATCCTGGTGTTTAATAGGGTGAATCATCAATGTGTTTGCCATTTCTCAACTGAGTCAGTGCTCTTCGCTCCAATGGAAATTAAACCGGAATCCTGTGTGCCGGCATTGCTTGTTGGACGTTAAAGATCCTTCGTGAAGAGTGGGTGAGCTATTGCTGGCACCATGACAAAATTACAAATACCTGCTATAACCTACAAGGGCACTGCGTCAGCAGCACAGCTGCACCCTTAGCCAGTGAGGCTGCCCTGCGGCCTTGTGCTGCATACCAAACAAGATTTCAATTTTTGTATCGAGATGTACGAAATGAAATAAGCATTTTTGGGTTTCTCTTTCGTATTTCACACCATCTGATAGTTCTTTGCTTGTTTTGTTGTCGTAGTTGGAAACCGTCTCAACTCAGTCAGTGCTCCACCATAACAAAACAGACGTTTTTTTTTTCATTTCTACAAACAAGACCCAATGTCCCCTCGAATTTGAGCAGAGTGATTGATCCACCTAGACCCTGGCAAAATTCCATCACTGAGAGGAAGTACGTGTGCGACCTAACTTTAGTGCAGCTCGCCATCCTGTCTGGGCGACCCTTCAATGGAGGGCTCGTTGCAGCCTTCCTGTTGGAGCCACCGAGGGAAGATGCCTAGCTTAGAAGCGGAAAGCCAGCGAGCAGGAACCCCATGCATCGATGCTTCATTGAGAAAAGATCCCAAGCGTTTGATGATTATAAACGATGAATATCCTGAGTGTGGGTGTTGGTTTGTTCACCTTTCATGCACACCTTTTTTGGAATCGATGACAAAATCGCTGTGGTTGTAGCCTCACAGACAGAGTTCCAAATTCAAATGGACATACCTGTTATTACTATATACAAACTCCACGATTTTGAGAGCACTTTCTTTACTGGATCTCATTGGTTTAGGCGGTGAATAAACTCTAATACTACTATTATAATGACCATAACCTGCATGCGACTGAACTGTGCTGAAGAGGAACACGATCAACTGTTGTCCACAATGAGTGGCATTTGTTGTGGCTGCTTTTACCAATACTTTTTGTAATATTGCGCTTGCTGCTAGTAATATTACGAGCAATAATAGTAAGTGTCTTTTTTGTTTTCTGAATTAATGATGCTCTGAGAATGAGCTTACCAATATACCTTTTCATTCTCGTTTGCTGAAAAAATATTTACATGCAAATTTTGCAGCATCCCAAACTTGGCCGCAAGACGAAAGAGACCTTTGATCCAAAGCTCGAGAAAACCCTGACCTTCTTCCACTTCAGGTCTTCGTGAGCAGATCCCAGCGGGCAGCGTGGGCGTCTGCCGAAGCTTTCCGAGCAGCTAGGGCCAGAGCCAGGACCACGATGTGATTTTGCGTCCCGTTAATCAGGGCGGTCCCAGAGCTGACCATAAACAGGAAGCAGGTGCTGGGCCTGCATCGACACAGATAAAGCAAGCAGTGCCGAAAACAACCTGAGCAGCAGTAGTATTTACAGACTCTTTAAAAACCTTGGATATCCTAACAATAACGTGGCTAAAGTGCCATTAGGCTTGAGAGCCAGAATAAGCTAACCGCTTCATTCATCAGAAATAACTATGGAAAGCGTTAGTCGTAAACAGGAGAGGTTGGAGGTCTGGGATGCAAGAGGAGAGAGAGGCAAAAAGCTTCAAACCAGGGTTCCTTCATAAAGACACGAGAAAGAGTGGGGAATAACACCTATATAATTAATGAATTTGTGATGACTACATATACTTGTGGGCTGGCAGGATTGCTGAGAACAGTGGTTGCCAAACTTTTTGCCATGACTGAAAATTTGAAATCGCATTTGCCTTGCGACCCAAATGGTACCGGCACCTATGTGGTACCGGAACCTACGATAAAAATTGTCAGAGAAAACTCTTTTGATGTGAAAAAAAAACCTTCCTCAAAAACCGTGATTTTGAGGGGGGTTATTCAAGTTTGGGTCACGACCCTGGATGTGGGAACCTCTGGCCTCGAGGTACGCACACTCACCTCTAAGCTGCCTAGCCTGGGTTTAAATCCCGACCCAGCTACAAACTGTCATCCCGGTGTTTTGCAGGCGAGGTGATTCAATAAATATGTGTGCCGTCCCTCATTCCATCTACCGCTTAACTGGGTGTCCCATCTGCCGGCATTAGTTAGTGGATGTTAAAGATCTCACGGTGTCCTTCGTGAAGTGTAGGCGAGCTGTCACTGGCACCATGAAAATATTACAAACTTCCTGCCATAACTATTGCAAGGAAGGCAATGGCATACCACCCAGTATAACCCTTGCCAAGAAACTGCTTCGGCCACACTGATACTCTGTAACAGAGCATGGTACATCAGAATCAGAAATATATACTTGTACCTTTATAATTGGATATGACTTGCCTTTTTTTTTAATAGCAGAAACTAAAACAATTAATTCATATATAGACATGGGTCACTAAAAAAAAAGGAGTAATAATGAAAACCCATGCCACACTGTTAATACTCCTACAATAATGAGTCATTTGGAGAAGAAAAATAAAGTGAAAACACAATTTTAAAATAGTAACGTATGATTGCCAAGTAATTTCTTGCAACAATTTCTGGAAAAGTCTGCTCGTGATGCGCGAGCAAACCGGCAAAGTCTGCAGCCACTGTGGTCCCGATTCACATCATAAGTAGCCCTTGGTTAAATTTGATAACTCCTTTTCCACACTATTCTCTTTTTAAATCCCACAGAAGACAGTCGAACAAGGAAGTGTTATCATGAGAAAAACTCAAAAGAATAACAATTATCATTCTACAAGTTTTCTTTATGTTCCTGAAAACATGCTTCTCTTGATTACATTCATTTTTTGAGTATTGTTGCAGTTTAACTTTGGCCATCCCTATAAACTTTGTCCCGCATTACATTTTTGGGCTTTAAACTGTAAAGGAACAACAAAGGCAATGCCAATCTTATGACATTCCAAATGACTGACTCAAGAGTACATATTCTTCGTGTTCACTCATCAAATGTGGAATCACTAGAATGAGTGTTTTTAATTAGATAAGTCATAGTACTGGGCAATAGAAGATTCCTCATGCAGTCGGCTCGAACATCGACAACAGTAGTTCATATTCCTTACTGACTGCAAAAGTATATTATTAGAGTAATGGATGACCCTCTTGCTCTGATGAAGGAATAACACCCGAAATGTCAGCTTCTCCTTCCTTCCCACAGTGGTTAGTACATGCCAATCATCGTCTTGTTGACTTCATCCATTGTTCCACATGTCTGCCAATGCAGATTGACACTAGCCTTCACCCTCACCAACAAGAGTAGTTCTTCATTCTACATAATTAGAGGTGTTGGATTAAAACCAAATGATAGTGTAGAATGACTGGCATGTCAATGCATTGTATTTCCAATTGGTACCAAATTATCCTATTATGCTTAATAAAGTTACAACAAAAAAAAATACTGAAATTTTTTTTGACAATTCGAGCATTGAAAGCTTACCCTGGAATTGAGTTCTGGATCATGAAGATTCCTTTGAAAATATATATTGTCCAAACAGTCAGGAATCAGCATAGGTAAGTTCGATCCAGAACTTGAGGATGCTTTTCTCTCCTCAAAACAATTTTCAGAGTAATTCAAGTTGTTTCTGGAGTTCCACGGTCTCTGATGTGGGGAATTGTATTAGGGAGTACATAAGTGCGAGAAGTGAGGCCGCTTGCTGCGTGGTCCTGAAACTTCAGCACATTTACGAAAGCCCGCACACTCATTATCAGTGACTCAATATGTGTTCAGCCGAGCAGAAAGGAAAATAAAAAAAAGGAAAATTCACATTATGTTGCTGAATCAGAAGTGTTATTTGTAAAAATGATAACAATAAACATGTTCAAATGTTTTTGGAGTCAGCCACTGATTGAGGAAATTACCCAGAAATGTAATGGTGTTGTCCATTGTAATGACCATTTCTCCTTTAGAACTCTGTATAATTGGATTCAAATAGAAACCTGCAGTGGTTGACTTGCAGTGAAATAGACTGCATGTTAATCGAGAGTTATCAATGAAAAAATAGGAAATATATATATATATATATATATATATATATATATATATATATATATATATATATATATATATACATATATATATATATATATATATATATATATATATATATATATATATATATGTTTATATGTATGTATATATATATATGTATATATATATATATATATATATATATATATATATATATTTATTATATTTATGTATCCATCCATTCATTGGGACCATACTTTGTGCAGATTGTTGGTGCTGCCTCAGCAGTCTCCTTGGCTATTGGACACAATCCAAGACAGGTCACCACTTCGACACAGGATACCAGCAAGCTGGCACTCATTTTTCCGACCTCAGAAGGATGACAGGCAGAGTCAGCCCTACCTGGTATTAATTCAACGGCCGGCTGGGATTTGAACTCGGGATCCTAGGATCCCAAGCCCACCACCCTTACCATCAAGCCAACACCAGGCATATATGTATGTATGTATGTATGTATGTATCTATGTATATATGTTTGCCTGATGTTGGCTGAATGTGTATGTATATACATATACATGTCCACAGTGTTGGGCACAAAAGCGATAATCCGATAACAGATATTAATTGAAGTTAACTTTTTTTGTCGGAAATTAACTTCCATTTATCGTTATCGGACCAGTTAACTTCCGATAACTCGATTTATTTATTTTTTTTTTTTTTTTAGTCCAATAATGTCTGTTACTTTTTTGTCCGATAACATTTTTATCGTTTTACTTTTTTTTTCACCATCAGGTAAAATCACAATCAGAACGATGAGATCCAACGCCGCCATGATTTAAGGAATAGAACATGAGTCAACTTCCCGCGAGATTAAACTTGCACAAGGGGCGGAGCCTGTGCTCACACAGTTTTATGCGCATGCGCACGGCACTCCTCGATGGCGATGCGAGCCGACGCCAAAAAATGCCGAGGCGCTGTATAAGTACTACGAGCATGGAAGAGCCGTCGGTTTACTGGCGGGAATACCAATGCCTTTTCTTTGGGTTTTGAAGCTTTTTCCTTGTTTTTGAATTTTTTTTAAAAAGTAGTTATCGTTATCGGATTATCGTTAACTTCCGATAACTTTGTATTATAATTACCGGATTATCGTTATTGGACTTAAAAATTGGGGTTATCGGATTATCGTTATCGAAGTTAACTTTTTGATTATTGGTGCCCAACACTGCATATGCATATATATTTATATATATATATATATATATATATATATATATATATATATATATATATATATATATATATATATATATATACATACATACATACATATCTATATTCATATATTGCTATATATATGTTTAGGTATATATTTATATGTATGTATGCCTGGTGTTGGCTGAATGTGTATGTACATAATATTTATGTATGCTTGCGTTTATATAGTTAAATATATATATGTATGCCTGGTGTTGGCTGAATCATAAGGGTGGTGGACTTGGGATCCCAAATTTCCTGGTGTGAAAAATTACTAAGGATATC
Organism: Eptatretus burgeri; assembly: GCF_056783735.1. Taxonomy (NCBI): domain Eukaryota; kingdom Metazoa; phylum Chordata; class Myxini; order Myxiniformes; family Myxinidae; genus Eptatretus; species Eptatretus burgeri. Next base: position 98,929,694 of record NC_140961.1, read on the forward strand.
CCAAAGACACAATAGCTCAGTGAACTGTTGCTGCATAAGTGATGACGTCCTTAGGTTCATGTCCCAGGTTGAGTCAGAATTTTTTCACTCAAGCCCCATGCAGGAAATTATTCCTATATATATATATATATATATATATATATATATATATATATATATATATATATATATATATATATATATATATATATATATATATATATATATACTAGTAGTAATTCCCGACGTTGCTCGGGCTTTCTTGCAAATTTCCTGAATAGCTGTTAGGGTTAGCTGTTAGGGTAGCTAACCCTAACCCTAACCCTAACCCTAACAGCTTGGCGTAGCGGAGTTAAACAGCGCACGAGGCAAAGTGGAAATTTGCGTCCCCCGTAGGTCTTATACTTGAGTGGATTTGAAGGAAAATCCCATAAAGATATCGATTTATCGATTTTTTTTCGAATATCGGAAGTGTTATGGAAAAAATTTATAGCCAATGACCCTAGTTGGACCAAAAGCCATAATCGTACCGAATTTGAATGGAATCCGTTGGAGTTTGTGAAAATGCATCAAAACGAATTTTGAGGGGCCTCTTAAGGAAGACAATAATATCATTAGTATATGTGCCAAATCTTGTTTCATTTCATGCAGTAACAAAAATCTGATGGTGGAACAAAGAAAGCGGCATGCGGAGATATTAATATATATATATATATATATATATATATATATATATATATATATATATATATATATATATATATATATATATATTACCTCTGCTCTTCCTGAGAGAGCTTGAATGTATTTTACATGAAGGACAAAGACCTATCCTGACCAAACCATATATTTGTCAAAACGTGCTACCTATACAGTATGTCTTGAGATCTGTGTTTGCTCAGTGCATTTTAGGTTCATATTTAGAAAATGAGTAAGAAAGATTACATCTACCTTGAAGCACTTGACGGATCAGGGAGAAGCACAATGCTGTTGATCAGGGGAAATTTATGGATCCCGGAACAGCCAGGGCACATGAAACCGGCTAAGAATGGACTTCAGTAAGTATCACCCCAGCCATCTTCATGGCGAATAGAAAACGTTCAAGTCTTGTGCTGAAAACATTTTAATCTTTGGTCTAATTGAAAAAATACAAAATTGCCATTGCAATGTTTGATGGATTCCTCCTCTTCGGATAGAATCTACCAGTGGTAAGGGAAGTCGGATTACGACACTGTTGGCAACCAAGCCAGACTCTCTAATCAGTTGAAAAAGAAAAACAGCCGACCTGTTGAAATCTACATCCTGAAAACTTGTTCACTTTTACTCAAAGAGGAAGAAGCTATAAGGCTCTAGCTGCTGTAGATATTATGCATTTTATCCAAAATTATCGGTAGGGGACATTTATTATGTCCCGAATGTGAAAAGATGGAGGATCAGAACAAAGGCGAATGAATACGTAGAGTGCTACGTTTGAAGTAAGCCAAAACGTTTTGGCAGATATGTAGAGGCAAATAAATACATGGAGAGCTGCATCCAAAGCAAGACAAATTTAAAGGCATGAATTGACCGTCAAATGGTTAGAGAGAAATGAATGGCCAAATTCTGCATTTCACATCTCTCATTTCATCTCGGTTGAGTCAGCATATCCAAGCTGGCTGTACTCTGTCAACTTTATAACGGGTGAGGTCACTGGGCCAAAGATATTACTTATTCAAATTCTTCAGTTTTCTTTAAATGTGTCTCATGAGCTTGGTGTTGCTGTTTCATTATCTATATGGTTCCAATAAACAATTGTTCTTTGGGGGTGGGGTGGGGGGGGACTGAACCTGTGGATATGTTCCTTAAACAATCATCTAGTTCATTTCTGACTATTCCGTCTTGTTTGCCTGTTGCTCCATACAAGTTGGAGCACACTTGACATTTTAATTCCAATTTGTCCTTTGATTTGGTACATCAAGTGGAGCCTACAGCTTCTGCTCTTCCTCCTCCTCATCTCAAGCATTTCCCAATCTCGGACTTCCAGCATTTCAGAAACACTGCTGTTCTGTTTGTAGTCAGTCGTACAGAATCGAGCAGCCTTCCTCTGGATAGCCTCAAGCAGAATTGGTGTAATGAGCGTAATGTATGCTTGCTCTTTCACTTTCGTTGAAATTGACCACTGATTCTATTTCAGGAAAATTAGTCCTGTACCTTACTGGCTTTGGAAGCTGCTCTTGTGAGTTTTGCGTCCCATATTAGTTTGTCAATTTTGACTCCCAGGTACGAGTATAAGGATACTTCCTGTCGGGGATGGCCACAAAGGGGCCAAAGATTCCTATCAGGTCGTGGGGTCTTCTTGGAAATATTCATGACTACAGATTTGGTTGGGTTGAAGGACATTGGCCATCTGTCTTACCACTCCTTTAGAGTTCTCAGGTCTTGTTGAAGTATACCTCCAAGTCTTTATTTGATGTTCCTGAAGTGTAGATGACACAATCATCAACAAACAGTCTAACTGTGCTCGGTAATTTGTTTGGCAGGTCATTGATGGAGACAAGGAAGGCTGGTGGTCCAGTTACAGTTCCCTAAGGAACTACTGAGTAGACTGCTGTTGACTCTGAGACAGAACCATCACACAGGACTGTTTGTATTCTTGAGGTAAGGAAGTGTCCTGTACATTTGAGAAGTGACCCTCGAATGCCATGTTTGTAGTTTGGTGAGAAGTCTCTCGCATGGCACCTTGCCAAAGGCTTTAGCAAAATGGAGGAAGGCCATGTGGATTGTTTCCCCTTTCTCAATGCATTTCGTGATGTCGTGCATCGTTAATACCAGTTGAGTTGTGGTGAAGCTTTTGGCCTGAATGCCATGTTAGTTCTCCAGAAGTAAATCATGCTCTAACGGTGGGTCACGTTCTGGATTCTGGATGATTCCCACATTCTGAATGAAACTTTACAGATAGGTCTAGTCATGATAGGTCGGTCGTGATGTGTGAATGTACAATGTGTTCAATAATCTTGCAGGATATACTGCTTAGTGACACTCCTCTAAAACACTCCAATGATGGATGAATTGAAAGCTGAACAGATATAGGTTGGAAAATGCATTTGCCTGAGTGAAGAGTGCTCTGCTCTCGACAGCAGAGTTGTGACAGTTATTTTTCCATTGTAATTTCTGGTTTCTTTGCATGATTCTTATTATGTCCGCCACCGAAGTTGAAGGAAGTTATGTTTCACCCCTCTGTCTGTTTGTCTGTCTGTCTGCCTGCGGGATATCTCAAAAAGTTGTAGATGGATCTGGATGAAATTTGGTGGGCAGATTGGTTGTGTGACAAGGATGAACTGATTGGATTTTGGTGAAGATCTGGATCCGACTACCAGACTTTTAAAAATGATTCTTTACCATCGAGAGACGGCCCAAAACTATATATATCTCGCATGATATCTCAAAAAGTTGTGGACGGATTTGGATGAAACTTGTTGGATGTGTGACAAAGAAGAATTGATGAAATTTTGGTGAAGATCTGAATCCGGATCTGGATCTAATACATTTTTAAGTGATTCTTCACCATTGAGAGACAGGTCTAAAACTAATATATAGCACTGTATCTCAAAAAGTTGTGGACGGATTCAGATGAAACTTGGTGGACAGGTTGGGTGTGTGACCATGACGAGTTGATTCGATGTTGGTGCAGATCAAAATCGGGAGCTGGATAAAATAATAATTTAATTTTTGGAGTGATTCTTCACCACTGAGAGATGTGGCCAAAAACAATATAGTACTGTGTAGCATGATATTTTAAAAATGTAATGGGCCCGATATGTTCTCATGGATCAGGCATTGCGTGGTGGACATATGTGCTCTACCGAGTGCCCTTCTAATTTATTATTCATCACAAACATACGCACGTGTGAAAAAAATACATACGTATGTATGTATATATATATATATATATATATATATATATATATATATATATATATATATATATATATATACATTATGAATACATATATCTGAAAATGTATGGAATATTTGAGGAATCGGTGAAGTTTCATTTAAGCGATTGTAATTTGAGATTTTCTCAAATAAAATGTCCGTGTGAAGCTTGAAGGAACTATTAAATTGGAGGAATAAATTTCTGCACAGGGAAAATGTAAAAAACGTTTGACTCAAACCAAGACTTAAAACTAGGGCCTCTCGCTTCCAGGACAAAAGGTTCCGTCAACTCAGATATACATACATATAAATGACTCCTAACACACATTCATTAAAACGCGAGCAGGGAGTTCTTCAAACCGATTTCTCACTCATTTCATCAATCACACTGCACTTAATTTGGATTTTCTTGAATGAATGTCCAAGTTAAGTTTGAATAACACTCGTGTACATGTTTTACACTCCATTGACAATGGAGAGTAAAACATGTACAGTTTCATCCAGAACGTTTTCCCACATTCTGGATGAAACTTTACAGATTTCTCAACTTCAAGGTATTCCATGCTTTACACAGACACTTCTCTCACAAATGTGGTAGCACCTTGATACCACCCACATAGCAATCTTTGTAACAGGTGTGAAAGCCATTTCCAGCCACTTGCTTTGACATATTCATTATTTGTAAACTTAATGCCACTCAGATGTTCTTTGACTGGTCGAAATAGATGAAAAATCACAGTGACATGACTAGACTTTATGAAGGATGATGTGGAACTTCGCAATGCATTTTCTCCACGTGAATAGTGGTCACACTTTCAATCTGTGGATAAACAATACTTTTAAGTAAAGTCATGCCCATACCTATACCTGGTGTTTTTCTATGCATTACGTCTCTCACTTAATTTAGTAGCAAGGCATTATAGTGCTGTTGTACTGTGCATTGATCGTTTTCCGACATTCTAGAAATTCCATATGAATTTAGCCATGAACACTCCAAAACATTCGTAAATGAAAGTCAGTCGTTGGAGCTTTGCCACCGCTCAGAGGGTCATGTGACCAAAGACAGTGGCACGTCACATGATCTCGCATGGGTGACTCGCTCAGGTGTTTCTAGGTTTTATGGCAGTATGATGGTAGACGTGTCTGTGGGTTTTTGTCACTTACAGACGGTGTACAGTGGTAAGTGTTACAGTGAATATCTTAAGTATTGCATGTTAACATGCACAGTCAGACCTCTGAATCAGGCACGCTGTTTAATAGAAACATTCAGAACGTATAGTCAGTGCATATTTACCCTGTATTGATAATCCACGTGGCTGGAGAACCTGGATAAAAGATTGGTTGTCCCTGGCAAGTTGAAAACAAACATAATGCCCTATGTTAGGAGATTGTTTAAATATGGACGAGATTGCCAAATTTAACAAACTTAACCAAACTTTTCCATCATAGACAGATCGGTGGTCTATCTAGCCTGGTGTTGGCGCAGTGGTTAGGGCAGTGGCTTGGGATCCAAAAGGTCCTGAGTTCAAGCCCCGTCGGGCCACTGAATTAATACACCAGGGGGTTGACTCAGCCTGTCATCCTTCCGAGGTCGGCGAAATGAGTACCAGTGTACTGGGTCGGTGTATACCCCGGTTAAAATAGGTGTACCATATCCCTGTGTCGTAAGAGGCGACCAGGGTTGCGTCAGGAAGGGCATCCGGCGTAAAACATATGCCAAATCACTATGCGGATCATACGGATGATCCGCTGTGGCGACCCCAAACGGGAGCAGCCGAAAGAAGAAGAAGAAGAAGAAGAAGACAGATCGGTGGTCTCTGTCTTCTTCCTTCTCCTTTCTGGTCTTGCATGTGCTCCACTATCAACGCTCTTCTGGTGAAACTCCCAAAATCTAGAATCACTGCTCACCTCCACTCATTTGTTCCTCTGTTTTTTTTTCCCCACCTGTGGAATTAATTTCCATATTCTTTTCAATTGATTCCCCCAATGTCCCCAAGACAGCTGTTCACCACCATTTCAGATCATCCCTATCGAAAACCATGATATTTTCGACCCCTGTTAACCCCACCCCCACCCCACCCACCCTCTGGCTCTCAAGCCCACCTCCTTCCAAAATTCTATTTTTTCTTTTTTAATTCCTGAGTGTTTGCTTCTATATCCATTTTGACCACACCATGAATCCTCCCATACCCCTCATTCCTCACCACCCCCATTATTTGTCCAAGTCTTATTTTATTTTGTTCTTCAAATCTGCTGTTAGCGTTTCCCCTCTCCCTCCACTGTTCCTTTTGTTCTGTTGTGTTCTAACTCTTCCAAAAGCCTTGACTGTATACAATACTCTGCCAAAGAAGAGGGACAGAGATACTCAGCTGGGCAAAGCTTGCTTGGACCTGCCCCCTTGCAACACTTGGGAGAAGAGGCTTGGAGAGAACATAAAATGGATATTAATTTCTGAAACGGAATTTAGGTTTTCAGGAAATGAAAAAGCATTGGAAGACAAGTCACATTGTTTTAACAGCCTGCTGCACAATATGGTTAATTTATATTTCACAGTAATGCTTTGTCTACCGAGTAAGGCATGCCTTATTCATCAAATCGTCTGTAAATAGCAAGCAAAATCATTATTATACTGCATTGCACTGTGCTTATTATTGGGTGAGGAATTGAACCTGGACCAGACAAAAAATCACTATCTCTCTAACAGCCTTTTACACAATCATTAGTTATCGAAATTTATTCAACGTATCAAAAAGGAAAGATTATTATTATTATTATTAATTTTTTTTGTATACCTTGTCAAAGCTCGTGTGAGGGCTAACACACAACGCACAGCAATGGGGGGGGGGGCATGAGACAAGAGGGGTGTGGGAAGGACCAAACAGTGAGGAACAGAGACATTAGGAGATCTGTGGAAGGGAGAGGGATGGGGTGGGGAACATGGGGAATACAAGATGGACATTACAGGGACTTTCAGGAAGGAAAGCAGGGAATTTGAAGGAGGAGGGCTTGGGGTGGATTAACGGGGGTAGAAAAGATCGAGGATTTTGATGGGGGACGATAAGAGGTGGTGGTGAACAGCTGTTTTGAAAGCCTGGAGGGAAGAATGGGATTGAACAGAGTGAGGGAGTTTATTCCAAAGGCTGAAAAAAAGAGGAATGAAAGAGTGAAGGTGAGCAGTGATTCGTAATTTTGGTAGTTTTACCAGAAGGGGGGTTGTTGGCAGACCTTGAGTGTCCTGCGGAAATATGGTGGGGACAAATTGCAGACAGAGCAGGGGGGGACGAGACCAGAGAGGAGACGGTAGAAGACAAAGACCACCGACCTGCCGTGGTGCGAGTGAGAGGCCCAAAGACTCAGCCTCATCGTGGGAGATACCAATGATCCGAAATGCCTTGGTTTCCACTGTGGGAAGCCGAGAAAGGTGAGAGGCAGGAGCACCAGCCCAGAGGGGAGAGCAGTACTCCATCAGGCTGTGGATGACAGCTTTGTATGTGGTCAGGAGCTCAGGTGGGCCGAGGAAGGACTTTGCATGACGGAAAATTCCCAGTTGGCGACTGGCTTTGGAGGCCAGGTTGGAAATGTGGCTTTCCAGGAAAAGATCATGGCAGATAGTGAGAGCCAGACGCTTGAAAGAAAGGACTTCTTCCAGAGGATTTGTTGTGAAAGTAGATGGAGCGGGGGGGGGGGTTCCAAATTGTCCTTTCGGAGAGACAGTGACAGTGTGAGATTTGTCAGGATTGAGAGACATGTTCCACGTGTTGGACCAGTTTGTGATTTTACCCAGATCTGCAGTGAGAAAGAAGCTGCTGCTTGCTGGTCTGAGGGATGACAGATGGTACAGCAGAAGGTGGAGTCATCAGCAAAGAGATAGATGATTTTTCAAAGAGTCAGAGAGATCATTGATGAAAACCAGAAAAAAGAACAGGGCCCAGAATGCTGCCTTGAGGAACTCCAGCCTGCACAGGAAGAGGGGATGAAAGAACTCTAGGGTGAGAAAGAAGCTGCTGCTTGCTGGTCTGAGTGATGACAGATGGTACAGCAGAAGGTGCAGTCATCAGCAAAGATATAGATGATTTTTCAAAGAGTCAGAGAGATCATTGATGAAAACCAGAAAAAAAGAACAGGGCCCAGAATGCTGCCTTGAGGACCTCCAGCCTGCACAGGAAGAGGGGATGAAAGAACACCATTTAGGGCTACACATTGACTGTGACAGGAGAGAAGTCTGCGAGCCATGAGTGGAGATGGCCTTGGATACCAAAGGAAGAGAGTTTGGTGAGCAGGGCAGGGTGCCAGACCATGTCGATAGCACGCGATTTGTCTCGGATATGGCTCTGATTTCATGTCTGGCATTGAGGACCTCCATCCATTGTTGGGAGAGCAGAAGCAGCATATCCAGGGTAGAGTGACCTGGTCTGAAACCAAATTAATGATTGGAAATTAAGACATTGGAGAAGAGGAAGGATTTTATGTCTGAAGTGATGATGGATTCCATAACCTTGCTGATGATTGGGAGAAGGCTGATTGGTCTGTAGTTGCAGGGATCTGTTTTTGCACCTTTTTATACAGGGCAATAATTTTTGCTGATTTCCAAGTAGATGGCAGATGACATTGAGCAAATGAGAGGGTGAATAGAATAGAGAGAGGGTGTGCAAGAGCAGCAGAGTAGGTTTTTAGGACACGTGGGCTGATGCCGTCTGGACCGTTTGCAGAATCTGAGTCGAGGTTTGACAGCAAGCTCTCCACTTTGTCAGGAGAAAAGGACAAAGAGTCCAGGGACAGTTGGGTGCGACTGGGTAAGGTGGGTACAGAAAGCGATGGGTAAAGGACACAACATTTTGACGCAAACACCGAGTTTAGGCATTTAGCCTTTTCACGGGCAGTATCAGCAGTGCCGCCATTTGAGGTAAGGGGGGGGGGATGGAGGGGGAACATGCACCAGAAACGGATTTGATTAGACGCCACCAGGATTTGGAGGAGGGAGACGGGTTTGAGAGTTCAGACTTGAGATTAGAAAGATGTTGTTTTCTGGCTCTCCTGAGGGTAGACACACTTGTTATGAGCTTTATGGAAGGAACTGAGATTACTCTCAGTTGGGTTTGCTTTCCATGAGGCAAAGGCAAGTTGTTTCAGGACAACTGCCTCACCACAAGCTTCAGTGAACAATGGGCGGGAGGAAGGGTGGGACACCTGAAGACGAGCGGGCATACATTTGTACATGAGGGGGGGCAAGTTTCTTTGAAAGAATTCCCAGGATGAGTTGATGTTGGAGAAAGTAGCGATGGGAGACCAGTGTGGAAGTTTGATGGCTGCTTGGAGACCCTGCCAGTCGGCCTGAGTGAAATACCAGACTCGACACCGCTGAGGTGGATCTCTGATAACATCCAGAGAGACGTCCCCTTTGACAAGCACGTGGTCAGAAGAACCGATTGGAACGGCGGAAGAACAGCAGATATTTTCAGGGGAATTTGTCAAAATCAGATCCAGAAGAGATGGAGATTGGTTGAGATCACCTCAAGAGATTGGTTGAGATCCGGGTCGGGAAGTTGACCAATTAAGTCAGTCCCAATGAGTCGCAGATGTCTTTTGCTGAAATGCCATGACAGCTGAGAGAGGTACCCACACCGAGCCAACTGGCGTGATGACAATTGAAGTCACCACATGTGAGGAAGAGAGAGAGAGAGAGTTTGGATGAGAAGATAGAAGTTGGTCCATGTTTTCGGATTGTGAGGTGTAGACGGAGTCATCACTGTTAGGTGGATGGTACAGTACACATATAAACATGAGGTGGGAGTGGAGTGAAAGCCGTAGCCAGAGGTATTCCTGGGGGTGTGGGGGAGTGAGGGCAGTGCATGAAGAGTGAGGAATAGAGTCTTTGATGAAGAGAGCAACTCTTCCACCAGTACGAGGCTCAGGTCTGTCATACCAGAGGCGGGAGTAACCAGGGAGAGATACTTGAGAGTCAGAGATGTCTTGAGGGAGGAAAGTTTCTGTTAGGCAGATTATGTCTGGTTTGTCAGTGGCAACCTGTATGGAAAGATCTGTAAGGTTTGAGCAAAGGCCCTGGATATTTGAGGTCCACACTGTTAAGGAAGAGAGAGGGGAGGAGGCTTTGGGTGTAGGGGATGGGAGGGGAGGGGGAGGGTAGGACAAGTGAGGAGGGGGGGGGAGGTAAAGAGAGTTGCTGAAAGAGTGTGGGGGATTGCAGAATAGCTCAGGGAGGGGTCTTGATGAGGAGTAGAAAAGGCTCTGTGGTGCTGAGGGAGAGGGGGGTAGAAGAGGGGGCAGAAGGCAGTTGAGGATTTGATGAGGAGGGGTGATGAGATGGAGGTGAGAGGGCAGGGGAAGGAGGCGGTGTTGTGGATGTGAGGGGGGAGGTGGAGAAGGGTCAGTGGTGAGAGTTGAGGGAGAAAGGTGAGGGGGAGTTTTTGAGAGGTGAGAGGGAGGCTTGGAGGGAGAAGAGTGTGTTGGTTGCTTGGAGAGGGAGGGTGAGAGTGGTGAGTTGGCACTGAAGTTGGAAAAAAAAGAATGGTTGATGGAAAGCGAACATTCATAGCAAACCGGGGTTTAAATTTTTTTTTTAGGTCAGAAATGCGATTAAAGACATTTCTTGATCGATGCAATAAAGGCAAATTCAGAGAATGGCGAGAAGAAACGTAAGTTGGATTTTTTTTCGACAAGGTATGAAGGAAAGGTCGAATTGAGAGCAGTCTATGGAAATACAAAAAAGAGTAGTGCATTATGATACAGTAAAGAGAACCACATGTGTGAAAGAGAAAGATGAAGCATTATAAGAGATCGTTTTATTATTATTATTATTATTATTATTATTATTATTATTATTATTATTAGAGAGAGTTTTCTTCAGATTAGGTAATGGAAAGGTTGTAGAAAAAATCGTGTGGTGAATGGTGAATTTGGATCGGTAAACGCAGGGGGTGGAAACAGATCGCGTGGTTACGGGAGGGGTATCATTAAAAGTGAATTCATTTATTTATTTATTTTAAATAAGGATTGCGTAACATTCGGAAAAGGGAAGGTTGAAGTACAATTGTGGAGGTGTATGTTGAATTTGGAACGGTAAACTCAGAGTGAAGCTGCTGGGTCGATGAAAAATATCAGGATGAGGGCAGAGAGAGAGACACGGTGGTTACAGGAGGTGTATAGATCGAAAGTATACAAGGAAAATTATTATTTTTTGAAGATTAGGTAAGATTCTGGAATGGGAGGTTGTAGGAAGAAATCGTGAAGATAATGGAGAGAGTGGGTCAGCTCAAATAGAAAGATTGTGTGCTGGCAGAAAGAGGAAGAAGAGGAAGAAGAGGGATCCGGACTCGTGGAGATGCAGGGAGGAAGGTAGTTTTTTTTCCTTTAAATTTAAGACAAGAAACAGTGTTTCATTGGGAGGGATGGGGGTGTTGGAAAAGTGGGGAAAATAGGAATGGAATGTAATATGGATAGAATACAAATTAAAAATGGTCGAACACCAAGAAGGGAAGGATGGGTAGGCCTCAAGGGACCCAGTAAGACAAGGTCGACGAAAACTCACAAAATAGCACGATTTTTGAAACAAAACCGAACTAGGAACACACAATAACATGTAGGTGTGAAAATAAACAGTAAAACAGGACAAAAATCAACCGGAGACTTACCTTTGAGAAAGTCGGCAGAGACCCCTCAAAGAACCTGCCGACGCTACAAACCCAGAACCAGAAGTTAATATTATGATAACTTGAATTGGCTCTGCTCTTCACAACATGTGGGATCAACTACAAGAATATGACGATCTATTTGTCTTTGACTGGTTAATAAGTTCCACCCCTTACCATTTGTCTTCAACTTTCAATCATAAACTCCAATGCTTAACATTGCCTTGCAACCCATTATTGGGTATTAAAACTAAATTGCGAATAATATGCGAATTTCCGGGCCACGCACGTCTGGGCACGCGAGAGCGAAGAAACGGCCTGCGTGGTTGTTGTTTGTTGCTCGCGGTTTGAATATTTATTTATAAATTATTATTATTATTATTTTTTTACGGGCACGTACTCGTTGATATAAATGTTCCGTACTTTTGAGGTCACTGAGAAAGTTGAACCTTTGCATATTGATGTAACTCGGAGCCACTATTCCAGGAAACATCATAAAACTGTTCTTAAATGTTCATAAACAAAAATATCCCAAACAAAAATCAGCCAGTGGTGCCTCACTTTTACTCATGGAGAAATACGTCACCAAAGACAATAGCAAACCACATGGCCAAATGCGGACAGTGTGCAGTGGTGGGAGGAAGGAAACTTTGTTTACGGACTATGTACATTGTATGTGTTGCAGTGCATACTTTAAAGTACTAGTGGGCCCGTTGGTCCGATGAACCAAATTTTCATTGGTCTTCACAGCCTTGTTGCACACTCAACTGCTGTACTGCTTGAGCATTAGCTTGTCTTTCACCAAGCCCAGATGTGCTTGGGGCCAGCGCAGGGATTATATGTTCGTTATTATTATTGCCTGTGATACTCTTATTATTATTCTTGTTGTAAATATTATTAGTATTAATTAATATAAGCTTTGTAACAATGTTATTGTTTTTGTGAGTTATTTTGTAATTAGAATGCCTTGCCATGGTAAAACGACGTATTAAGCTGATTTATATACCTTAACATGGTGTGCATTTAAAACATGGGAATTCTAAATTGATTTTTTTGTAGTTAATTAACCTAATCAACTTAGGAGATCAGGACAATCATTTTGGTGCATCACATGCCACATCAGAATGCTCCAGCAGAACTCCACAAAAACATGACACACACACACACATCCATTTATAGAGGAGTCTTAAAGGGACTACAGGGTCTTAGGGGTCTTGTGTGTCTTTTGGGTCCTTCGGGACTTTTGATTCTTTTGGATCTTCGGGATCTTATGGGTCCTCAAGGACTTTTGGGTCTTCTGAGTCTGTTGCTCCTTCAAACCATTCATTCATCCTGAAGTGTGCGGGAACAAACGCCTCCTGGACGCGTCTGGAGACAAAGTCCCGTCCGGACATAAATACCGCCCGGACACGTTCAGGGACAAACGCCACCTGGATGTGTCCGGGGACAACTGCCGCCCAGACGCATACGAGGACAAACACCATCCAGACATAACCACCGTCCAGAGACAGACAGAGAGGGGAGGGCAGAGTGAGAGAGGTGTGGAAGGAGAATACTGCACTATTGGGAGAGAAGAGAAGAGAAGAGAAACAGACAGACTTTATGAACAACACACACACACATACACACACACACACACACACACACACACACACACACACACACACACACACACACACACACACACACACACACACACACACACACACACACACACACACACACACACACACACTTGGCTGATATCGGCAATAACCCAAAAAACTTTGAGTAGCTTTCACCGAAAAAACAACTTTGCATTTTTTAGAGGGTTCAGCGATATGTTCACAAACATTATTCCTCATAAACATCTCTGTGTTGATGGGTGGCAAAACATTTTGGCCCGGTCATTCAGAAAATGCGTTAATACGGCAAACGGCTCGGAAATCGCGTGTTCTTTCACAACTCGCTCAGCGCGACGGAACACGAACCACTCGCTCAGGGCGACGGAGCACGAACCACTCGCTCTGAATGATGTGGTGGGCAAAAGCGTCTGCATGATTGAACGATTCACTCAGAAGGACGTAAGCAGTCCCGCTATCGACCATAAGGTGTTCGGCGAGTGGTTTAAAAGCACTCTTGCAAGCACTCCAATGAAATGATTGATAAAGGGGCTGTCACACCTTGACGTTTAGCCAGCGTATGCCGACGTATAAAAAATTTGGTGAATACGCTGGCACACGTCGAATACGTTATGGGCAAGTTTTGTATACGTTAAGAGCACGCTGGCATACGTTGTAGTACGCCGAGCTCGTTGACAAATTTTGTGCATGCTCAAAATTTTCCGACGTATGCCAGCATATGACTCGCACGTTCCGCATACGCTGGCCATAAATTGTAGGCACGTTATGCGATCGTTGACACACATCGACACATGTTACTTGTAAGTTACTCATAAGTCGAAATACATCGAGGTAATGTCTAGCATACCCGAAACTTATTTCTAACCTATGAGTAAGGTGCTTTGAATCTATGTGTAACGTATCTCCAATGCATATTGACGTATGTAGATGTATTTGACGTCTTCCGGACGACCACAGAACTTACTAAACGTGTTTCTAACTTACAGCTACCGTATAATGGCGTATTGGCAGCGTTTAGGGGAATTGGTATATAAAAATGGGCTTCACAGGAGGAACCCATCAGTGTTCCAGACTCCATGTTTTTTTTTTCTTTTTATTCGGCATGACGGTGATGTTGACACTTCGATGTCTAGTGTGGTTATGATTTGAATCGTCGAGCGGCAGCCTTTTAATAGGCTACGCCACGTGATCGTCGGCGATACTCTGCCGCGCGATGCAGAAGCTAGACTATCGTTGGGCATAAGTTGTGAACGCCGACAACACGCTAAGCATTCGTTGGTGGAAGTTATCTATAAGTTATCGAAACTTTCTGTGTATGTTACTAATACATTATGCATACGTCCAACTCGTTAATATATGCCCAAAACTGAAAAAAAACATCAATAGTTCAGCGTACGCCAGCGTTTTCGATCAATTTTGATACGTTGCCATATGTTGGCTAAATCGTCAAGGTGTGATAGGGGCTTAAGGAACGGTTGGCCAGGCTGTCGCTGCATATCATATAGGATCCCTTTAATTTTAAAGCCGGTCTTCACCGCACATGCAGCAGTTAATGAAATAAAATGAATTCGTTTAAATAATGACTTTATCCACAAACGAGTTGCAGCTGCATGCAGGACAACCCTGGAGACATCGCAAAGTTCAATCGCCTGTGATATCAACATTGCAGATAATCCGCGATCTTGTCTGCTCATCTGTGCACGTGTCACGTGGTACGTTGGTTCTGGGTCCGTGCAAAGATTATAACTTTATTTTAAAACGTCCGTTTTTCACCAGATTTTCTTTGATTCCCAGTCGAGCACCCCGTGAAACCTCCGAAAATAGACACAGATCTGGCAGATGCTATGGATAGGCAGTCCCTCAGGGGGACAGGATGTGAGGTCTCGCAGTGAATGCATGAAATCATATAGCTCGATGAAGCTAGATAATTTTGGCACGTTCCTAAATTTTTTGTTCACTCACCATAATTCTCCAAACAGTAAAAAAAGTTAAGTTCAATGCTTTGGAAATTTCACATTTTCTTGTGCATCTATGGAGAAGGAGGGAACATAGCCTTGCTTGCTTAAAGTAAATAGGTATATCGGATTAGTTATGACCTGTTATATCCTTAAATCATCAGATTTCACAACAGATTTCGACAATTATTTAGTCCGGACGATATCTGATCCTCAAAACTTAAATAACATTTCAATGATATACTTTAATCAGTCCATGAAAGTACATCATGGAAATTCGTATTATATAATGCATGAAATTGCTCCAAGCTCCTAATTTGAAAACTATACTACTTGCAAAAGTGATTCATACCTATGATGAACAGGCATTTGATAATGTGAGGAAAGTGGAGAAAAAAAACTTTATCGTTAAGAAGTCATTGCTGCCTGTTCCGAGTCAAGACATGGTTGAGCAGGCCAAAAACATGGCGGCTTCAGACCCCAGCGAGGTTACCCAGGAAATGCCTTAAGACCCCAGAGAGCGAGGTGGCTGAGGTTCGCCTGATGAAGGATATAATTAAATAAGGCCGTTAACGATCTTCAAAAGGGGTGTTTTCATTAACCAAAACACCCAATTTTTGGTTCACGAGAGCCAGCCAGAGTGACCACTATATTTGTTATGTCTGTGTGTCTGTCTGTCTGTTGGGTAGTCAATGTAGTCTACCCTTATTATCAGTATTTCCGTCGATATGTTTGTCTGTCTGTTGGGTAGTCAATCTAGTCTACCCTTATTATCAGTATTTGTGTCGATATGTGTGTCTCTGTCTGTTGGATAGTCAATGTAGTCCACCCTTATCAGTATTTCCGTCGATATGTTTATCTGTCTGTCTGTCTGTATGTATGTCTGTTCGGTCCAGTGCTCCGTTAATACAATGGCGATTTCGATGAAACTTGGTTGGGAGGTTCATACCACGACCTCGTTGTGTGCAAATGAGAACCGTTGCTATGGACACCACCGTTGCCGAGCAACAGACCTTTGAAATTTTCAAAAAAAATCTCAAAATATTTTTTTTGAAAATCAAAAATCGGGCCACGAGCGACTGTGGGCAGTACATTCAGCCATATTGTCAAAAATTTCCAGCCGGATCCTATGAAAACTGTCGGAGAAGATAGACTTTGAATGAACCCTGGTCGAAAACAATAAAAAAACGAAGTTCGTTATATCTCAGAAACTACGAGTCAGACATATGTGAAACTGGTATGGTAGGTTCATGGTATGTCCTAGTTATGTGTGAGAGAAAACCGTTGCTGTGGACGCTTTTGTTGGCGAGTAACCGCTGAAAAACAACTAAATTCGACTTGATCGACTACCCATGTCCGCCTACCGGCTTGTCTGTGTGTCTGCCTGTCCAGAGCATAACTCCGTGGACTTTGATCCGATCTTGATGAAACTTGGTTATGTGTTCGATATCAATCTCTTGTTGTGTTTTCCTGGATGAGGGCATGCTACACCCATTGTGGGCGGATTACCCCATTTTTAGGGGGTAGTCGGATTAAAAATCTATCTTCTCTGAGGGAATTGACTGAATGGAATGGGTTCTTCAGTATTTGAATAGCAAAATGAATTATCTAAAACTTGTCATTGTCCGATTTTTCATTTTTGTCCCAAGGTCAAGGTCACAAGGTCAAAAACTTAAAAATTGCGAATTTTGACATAAAAATCATACGACCGCCCATACTTTGAGAGCTAGGATGACAATATTTTTTTTATGAATAATCTTGAGGTCATTCCCCACCTAAAGTCTGCAAACCATTTTGCTCTATCTTGAACACCTTGCCCGTGGCGCCCCCTTCAAGTTTGTTTTTACGCTGATTTCATCAAAGTATGGATAATCCGAGGAGTGCGAAATGCCATATAGCCTATATGATGTTGTATTGTTCCTGGAATGTTTCAGAGGAAGTTTTGCACCAAAGGTCATAATCCTTGACCTTTAACCTTTAAAGGCCACAAAGGTCAAATTTTCAAAGTTGTGGGAATCAAACTGGATTTTCGACCTTCTTTGGCGAACTAACTCCAATAAGCTATAGCACGTATCCTGTTTCCTTATTTTAATGTCCACAACATTGTTTTGTGACCTTTTAAAGGTTATGCAAAGGTCAAATTTTTAAAGTTGTTGAACGAAACCGGGTTTTCGACATTTTGCAGCTAATAACCTGTAACCCATTCCACATCATGTTGATCATTTTTATAACTTGGTCAAAAATTATCACATTGTCTCATCCTTGACTTCTGAAACAATCTACATCGTCAAATACCGCTCGTGAACTATTGTCGTCTTCAGACTTGTCATTCTTGCACTTACTTGGAGTTTTCTTAGTATGCTGCAAAGTTTTAGACAGCTCGCTTTTATGGTTTATGAGTTATGGAGGACACTCACAACGCACACGCATAGCACACATGCACAGCGCACACGCACAGCCTTTCATTGGCATCGAAGATATTGTTGTTGCTGCTGTCATGGGGGCTGTTGTTGGTATTTGTGTGCTCCCTCAGCATATTTTAGATTTTTCTATTGGGTCAAGAAATATGACTGCATATAATAATTTCGTTTTACTTCCGTGTCCTTCTAAACTCTAAAAGGTTTTTACTTCCTTGTGGTTTGAACTGCTGCATTGAGGTCACATTTCTGCTTCTTCAATCCCGGAAAGAGGGCTTTTTAAAACGGGTATCCTTGAGGTTAAACGGACAGAAATTTTTGTTCCAAATAAATAGATTATTACCTTTCCAACCAAGCAAATGGATTATTAGCTTTCCAATGGTTCCATTTTTATTATTCTACGACAGTGGGAACCCTTTAGTATGAAGCTGGAATTGAAGCTTTTCCTAATGATGGATTCACATTAATTGCGGCAGAAACATGATACCAATTTAAGTTTATCCTTTGAATAATATTTATTTTATGCAAAGCAAAATAATGAAACCATTAGAAGCAAAATAACATTCCAAGTGCTGTCACATTAGAAAAACCATTCAAGTTGCATAGTTTAAAGAATGCGTCAGTTGGAGTCTGTGCTGTGGGCCAACATTTTTGGGGTTTGTGGAAAAGCTTAGGCTACTCACTTTTATGTGTCCTATTATATCACACCTCGATGCTATATTATTGGCATTGCATTCAATCATTAGCTGCACAACGGGCTGACAGGATGGCCGAGAGGAACGCACACTCACATCGAAGCCTTCTCGCCTGGGTTTGAATCCCCATCCAGCTATAAACTGTCATCCCAATGTTTCCCAGGCAGGGTGATTCATAAATGTGTGTGCTGTCCTTTGGTTGGATGTTAAATGGGTGTCCCGTCTGCCAGCATTTGTTGGTGGATGTTAAAATCACAGGTGTGCTTTGCGAAGAGTAGGCAAACTCTCTCTGGCACCATGGTCAAATTCCAAATTCCTACCCGAATCAGCGGCACAGCCGTGCCCTCAACCAATGAGGCTACCCCGCAGCTTCTTGTTGCATACGAATGAAGAAGTTGCGCAATACACCAACATTTTACAGAGATGTCCGTGCATCTATCAGGATCCAAATACCAACTTCAAATGTCTGTGACGTAATGACCAGCGAATCAGTTCTTGTGACTTGCTGAAGATGTCAATCTCATGCTGTCTTCATTTCCGACTGAAATCGATGTGAAAATTCTTTACACTTGAATACACCTCAGAAAAATATAATAGATGGTGAAGCCAGCTTGGTGTGTCTGTGATCAGTAGCTTTATTGGCATAACAGATTATTGATGTGCTGAATGTTTTACAAAGTGCAATAGTATTACAGTTACGGTCACCCAGTAACATCAGCACAAGGCTCTCTCAGCCTCACAGTTAATAACGACTCGAGCAGTGAAAAATCTTAGCCAAGAATACATGACACTGTCTGCACCTATTGTCAAACACCTGACACTAGCGGATAGAAAAAAAAAACAAGTGTCATTGCTGACTCAATAAAAGTAAAGCCTTGCATAACCTGGAAGTGTGGTGGTAATTCCTTTTGAAAAAATCTGAATAATATACAGGACTAATATTTTTTTCTTTACAGTGTGACAACAAGTGATTTGTAAAGTTATTTTTGTGCATACATCATGTTCGAGAGTCTGATGTGCTGCCCTATACGGTATGCACACCTGCTCAGAAAATGATTTAACTTGATCTTGTGGCACTTTCGGCACATTCCCAACCAGGGGCAATAAAAGTCTTGTATGCTGGAATGTATGAAAAGGAAAGAGAACTCCAAATGCTGTTAAAATACAAAATGTATTTACATTGAACTTCAAAACTTTTATCAATAATCGTCAAAAAAGTAAAAGCTTTGGTAATCGCCATTGCTTCCCTTGTCATAATACTGAGGTACTTTTTTTTTCAGTTACAAAACAGAACATTTAGTGTCACAACACCCTGAGTCAAGAAGAGTGGAATATAAAAATACAGGAATAATATATCAAAGCAAAACAAAAATCTCAATTTTCTTTTTCTTTTGGCTTCGTCAACGATCGACTTAACATCCAAAAGCAATGGGTTGTGTTGCTTTGTGCAAGTGGTTATTAATATAGAACAATTAGTTCACTTGGATGAACAACCAACTTAAATTTTTGGCTTCTTTTCACCTTGTCCTGCTTTCCCGAGACCATCGCAGGCCAACGGTCCGAAAACGAGAAAGAAAAGCAACGCTTCATTCGAAAACATGCGTGCGAGTAAATTCTGTGGGTGAAAACATTCATTTAGCATCCTACGGTCAACACTCCGTAATTTTCCTGCCATTCATCAAAGGTCCACGCCACAGACGGAGCACAACACAGATCAAAATGGCTTGGACAAAAAGTGTACACTTGCAACTGGGGACAGAAAACGTTGACTGGAAAATCTTGCAAGGTCTTGTGGCCACCACCTTATTTTGTCTCCAAAAATCAAATACAGGTCTTTAGAGAAATGCTCCACTTGTCGTGTTTGGCTCACTCTTGCATGATGACGTGTGGGAAAGTTAGCATAAATATTTAATGAGACAAAGATTTTCTTAAATTCTTTGCATGACATGAGGCTATGAAACTTTTTTGTGTATTCAAGATTTTATAATAACACGAGTGGAACCTCTCCTGCAACTCTGGATTTGGACTGGCAGTCGGTGAGGAATGAAGATAGCGGGGGGGGGGGGGGGGTTGGCTTTGGCAGAGAAGTGTTTTGTAAAACTTGTTTTGCATGCTGAGAAATTATGGACAAGAAAAGGCGAAGTGAAAAGCCCACCCGCAATCTTTCACAATGCTGACTTCCTCATCCATGCACCGTTGCAAAGCAGGATGAGGTTGAGGGCAAGAGTCCACAAAAGGCTTCCCTGCACTTGCAGCTGCAATGCTTGATGAGGTGCAGGACGTGATGGGTCTGAGAACAACTAAAGATTATCTGATGGAGTAAATTAATGTGAAAGAATCGAATTGATATAGGCAAGAGATCAATCTTATGATGAAGAAGGGTTTCCTGTAGGACATAAACGATTTTTGGTCATCACTCTGCAGTGTCAGGTGTGATATCGAGCATCGCATGCAGCTCATCAGGGCAGTAACCCAGCAGGCTCTGCAAGTCGCATACAAAGCGGTAGACGTAGCGTTTCCCACCGGTCTTGTGGATGATGTTTTTGTCATAATAGTAACGCAGACCACGGCTCAGCTTTTCGTAATTCATCTTTGGTTTGTTTTTCCGCTTTCCCCATCGGCGTGCGACCTGCGGGGTTTGAAGAAGGTATGATGAGCTATAATGTGCCTCATACATCATATCTACAGGACACAATATACAGTACATGTCTGCTACTGCTGCCATAGATTCAATAGATGC
Organism: Eptatretus burgeri; assembly: GCF_056783735.1. NCBI lineage: Eukaryota > Metazoa > Chordata > Myxini > Myxiniformes > Myxinidae > Eptatretus > Eptatretus burgeri. The sequence continues at coordinate 98,950,663 of NC_140961.1, forward strand.
TCATCCGAATGATAAAAAATTAACAAAAATGTAATCTATATGATAAGTTCCCTTTCAAATTATAATTGTTTTGTGCTTCAAATCATATGGTAAGATGGTGCAGATATTTGTGTGTTGCTGATCAAAGCCTCAAGCCACATGTGTGAGGAAATAAGGAAACTTTATGGCATGAGGTTGAGAAGAGAGGGCAGGGTGTTAAGCAAGGGAGGGGGGGAGGGGTGGGAGGAGGTTGGGGTGTAGTTTGGGCATCCACTGAATTTAACACTACCTCATCAGGGTCTGAGAGCTTAAACTCCCAGCCGTCACCTGTCCAGCTTATGAATGGTTGACAGGAACGATCGGTGAGAAGCTCCAACAGAAACTGCCACAGTTGTATCGGTCCACTTCCTGCAGATAGATATAGGTTCAGCTGTATGCAGGGGCAAGTACTCTCAATTGTCAGTCCTTTTTGTAAATGAAGATGACACAACATTAAAGGTACGACATGCATGCTATTTGATAGTGTTCATAGTTTGCTTTACTAATAAAAAGTAAAGGCTGATGAAACAGTCAGGCGGCAATAGGTAATGTAGGTAAATGAGATAATTGACCTGTGTAACCTGCAAGCACAGCTGCAGGGATTACGGGTTTTCCATCCATCAGCTCCCGGCGTTCATTCATGTACTCTTTGAAGGTTCCCTTGGCTTTGTGGGGCCCGTAAGGTAGGCTGGGGTAATCTTCCGATGGGGTACCTGCCAGACCCAGTCGGTAGTCCTCTGGCATGTGGCATCCACGTTGTAGTTGATAGTCATCCGAGTCAAAGCCATCATACGAAGGGACACGTTGCAATCCACCAAAAGATGGTGATGGTGCTACCCAGGGCAGGGGTTTCAGGTTTTCATAGCTATCTGTGCCGTCAAATGAATCTTGCATGAAGGGGCCTGGAGTAACATATGTATGGGCATCAAACATTGACTAATCCATTGTATTAAACACCAACAGGGTATAGGATATCAAATGATAAGTTTGTTATCATTACTCGGCATAACCGAAGAAGACCTTCCTCACGTGGGGGACTTTTGTGAAAACTCAAGAGGTTGGATGGACTTAAGCTGAGTAAATGCACATACACAAGAATAGCACTGAGTAGAGCGCACACCTCCGCCAGGCCGAACAGTTTACGTTTTGTATCCCACTGATAGGCCGGATCTAGTTCCGGACCTGAACCAAACTCCAATCGGCTTGTTCTTGTTACCGAACCAACTCAACCACCTAGTTTTGTCATTATTCGTCCACACCTTTGTGAAATAGTGATTTTTTAATGTAATTTTGGCACCATCTCTCAATGGTGAAGAATCACTTTAAAAAAAAGCCTGGCATATTGGCTTAGTGGTTCGGGTGGTGGTTCGGGATCCTCAGGTCCTAAGTTCAAGCCCCATTGACCGCTGAATTAAAACCAGGGGGTTGACTCAGCCTTTCATACTCCCGAGGTCGGTGAAATGAGTATCAGTGTGTATTGGTAATAGGGGCACTGCATCAGCAGCATAGCCATGCCCCTAACCAATGATGCAATCAGCAGCCAAAAAGTCTGTACACGATGGGAACTTAAAAATATGAAAAATTCTTGGATCCAGATGAGGATCGTCACCAAAATTGAATCAATTCGTTCTTGTCAAACATCCAATCTGTTCTCCAACTTTTTCGACCAAATCCATCCATAACTTTTTGAGAAAGCATGTTACATATCGTTTTTATGCCCATCTCTCAATGGTGAAGAATCATTTGAAAAAAATTCTCGCATCCAGATCCACATTTTCACCAAAATCGAATCAATTCGTCCTCGTCACACACCCAACCTGTCTACCAAGTTTCATCTGAATCTGTCCATAACTTTTTCAGATATCATACGCACAGACAAACAGACGGGTGAAAACACAACCTCAGCCCACCTTCGCTGGCGGAGGCAATAATATGTCCAACTGATGAATACACATTTGACAAATGGTCACATTGCTGCAAAGTTCATTTTCCTTGATGCATTGGTAATGAATGAATTGTGTAGAACGTGTGCGCTACCACATTATAAAAGCAGTTCTCCTCTGGGGTAGGCAGTGGTTGCCTGGATTAACAAAAGATATCTGAGCCACTAAATCTGAGTGAAACAATGAATGTCAGCAAATGTACATGTTTAAAACGTAACACGAGCGGTTCGATAACTCGCAGAGAAAGAAAAATCAGAAAAGGCAGGCAAAAACTTATCTGGTGTTTTTAATTTGGATTGATGAAACAAGTCAACTAATTACCATAACCAAGGTGTTGACAGCAAGGTTTTAACTCACAATGCATGACAGCCTTTAGGGCAGGGTAAGGGCAAGGTAAGTCACATACCTCGTACACTGTAAATAAATGGGATTTGTCACATCACTCACCTATCCACATCGGTTGATATTGATTGACAGACAACATGAAGGTTGAAATGCTTGGGTGTGATGACATGAGCATGTGCACTTTATCAATATATATGTATATATATATATATATATATATATATATATATATATATATATATATATATATATATATATATATATATATATATATATATATATATATATATATATATATATATATATATATATATATATATATATATATATATATAGTGTACTCCACCAGTCAAAAGTTTTCGAACGCCCCCATTTTTCCAGTTTTTACTGAAATTTAAGCAGTTTAATGTTTCAATGTACTCTGAAATTATGGCAAAGAACAAATAAACAATTGCAGATAAAAAGAAAAAAAGAAATCATGGAATCGTTTTGTTGAACAAAATTTAATCTAAATTTTTGACTCATCAAAGGAGCCAATTTTTGCCGATACAACAGCCACACATACTCGTGGCATTCTTTCCACAATGGAAATCAAATATTGTTCGGAAAGTTCTTCCCAACACTTTTGCAGAAGTTCCCACAAATGTGTTGCACTTGTAGGTTACTTTGCTTTCACCCTTCTGTCAAATTCATCCCAAACCAGCTCGATGGGGTTTAAATCTGGAGACTGTGCTGGCCATTCCATGATTTGAAGCCTACCGTCTTGTTCTTTTCTTCTCAGGTAGTTCTGAGGTATGGAGGTATGAGGTATGGGCATACCTGAGGTCGGCATACCTGAGGTCGGCATACCTTCTAAGGAGGTATGTTTTGGGTCATTATCCTGCTGTAGGATGAACCCCTGACCAACTAGGCATAGACCAGAGGTGATTGCATGGAGCTGCAAAATGCTGTGGTTGCCCTTTTGGTTCAGGGTACCAGTCACACTGTGCAAGTCACCAACTCTGGATCCAGCAAAAATGCCCCAGATCATCACGCTTCCTCCTCCATGTTTGACAGTTGGTGTCACACTGAGGAACCATCCTTTCCCTTACTCGACGGCATACAAAAACTTTGCGTGATAAACCGAAGATTTCAAATTTTGATTCATTGGTCCATAACACCTTCATCCAGTTTTTCAGTCGTCCACTGGCGGCAAGCCTCTTTTTCTTATTTTGCCATCTTTGCAATGGCTTTCTTACTGCTACTCGACCTGTCAAACCTGCAGCTCAAAGTCTTCTCTTCACAGTTGAAACTGAGACTTCCTTACTTCGACCAGTGTTAAGCTGTGCTTGAAGCTGCTGTCCTGTGAGCCACCAATCACGCAAGCTATTGACTCTCAGAAACTTGTCTTCTGATTATGTTGTGGCTTTGGGTCTGCCAGACCTCTTCCTATCAGAGTTTCCTCTAGTTTCCAAGTGCCTTTTGATGGTATAGGAAACTGTACTCACTGACACCTTGGCTTACTTTGCAATTTCTCTCAAGGAAAGACTGACACTTTTAAGGGTAATAATGGTCTGTCTGTCTTCCTTTGTTAATTGACTTTTTCTCACCATTATGATAGCAATATACTATTTCCTGCAGAGCAATATTGTCCAAATAATGCTTCAGAGGGTGTTGCCACACAGTCTGTTCGAACACTGCTTTTATACAGACAGAGGGTTTGTAAATAATCAACAAAAGTTGGGACACCGGTAGGAATTGCTTGCATCAACTTTCAAGGCTTAATTTACTTCCATTGCTGCAGAACAGCTGCAGTTGCTAACCCATTACTTGTTCCCTGAAAAGTGCCTTTTTTAACAACTCTGAAATTTACATTATTTTTCAGTTTTTGGGAAACTAAACTTTTTTTTTTTAACCTCTGGCAGTTTACTGCTAAGATTTGTACCATTTCAGGTTATTCACTGGACTTGAACTGCTTAAATTTCAGTAAAAACTGAAAAAATGGGGGTGCTCTAAAACTCCTGACCGGTGGAGTATTTATATATATATATATATATATATATATATATATATATATATATATATATATGTATATGTATATGTATATATATATATATATATATATATATATATATATATATATATATATGTATATATATATATATATATATATATATGAAACAATTTTTGTTTGGGGAGATGGCAGAGACTGAAAGAACTCTGCAGATTTCATTATTTTACCAGTCATCACAGGTTGTATCATGCAAGACTGATCCAACAGCAAGATGGATAAAGCACACCTCATCAATATTCCAGCTACCATTGAGACACACTTTCTTTTTATGAGTATCGTAACATCCAACCTCGAGGGAAGTGATGCAGACACAGCTGATCTGATGCAAGTGGCTCTTGTTTCATGTGCCAACTGTCATGAATGAGAAGACCTGGTCCCGATCCTGCGGTCATCATCGGTGCCTGCAGTGCAGTTTCTTGTTTAACCCTCGTGAGCTCTTCAGGGCAGACACTGTGCAGTGTGTGCAGTGTTTCCGACATGAAGCCAGCCTCTCCATACTCGGAGAGTGGCACGCATTGTGCCAGTTCGAGTTGGCATTCTATGGAGAAGACCATGTGAAGACATTAGACTCAGGCTTAATACATGTTGAGTGATGTCAGGACTGTATAATGGTCATGTGAACGCTCACCTCTGGGGTAATTTGGTACGTAATTGCATTCAGGGAACAGCATAAATGTACCTTCTGTCCCAATACTCCTCCCATCTTCCTGACACTCTATAAACATCAGCACAAGTGAGACAATGAGTTCACATGTTTTTTATCCAGATGTACACATCCATGAGAAACCACTCTTCTGCGGTCTGCAGATCAAACAATGCAATCGGATATAAAGTTGACCAGAAGTGCCACAAGAAGCAATACGACTGAAAATCTCTTCAGCATAAATTCACAATACTCATGATACCTCATGATTAAGCCAAAATGAATTTAGAGTTGCTTCATAATTAGGTACCATCAATTGCATCATTACGAGGTGTTTTCAACCTAATACTGATTTCAACCTGCTGGATGAGGACAAATCAGACAAGCTACACACAAAGTAATGAAACATTATGAGCTGATCCCACGATTATCAGCACATTCCCATCATGCACTGCTTCTCATTGCAGCCGCCCATTTCAACACGACCATTGAATTCTCGTGTGATCTGATTTTCCATCAGATTTCTGGAGAATTCACAGAGATGTAATTTTGAAAGGGATGAGGCATTTCTGCATGAGACTGAAATTGGACAGATATACTCAAAGTCTTCTCTCAATGAATCTTGAAATTACTCGAGTTGAGGCTGAGATTTCACAAAACCAAAACGTTTTAGTAAAAAGCACAGATACAAAGAAGGAGTTTATACTCAAGGCCATGAGTTCCTTCCAACAGGTGAGTCGGCAGAGCTTCATGCACACACCTCTCTGAAGCAGTTCTAGGTGTTCCCAGAGGATGTCACCCACAAAATCCGGCGCCAGCTGCAGGAAGCGTTCCTTGCCCATTGTGCACAGCTGCCGACCGCCGATTTGGAAGCGTGAGAAATCCACACTTGACAGACTGAATTCTCTCACTGTCCAAATCAGCCATTGGGTGACCTGCAGCTCTGTCCAAAGGTTCGGGTCTGGGCACACAGAACGCACATAGTTGGTCCAAATATGCCTCTGATAATTGCGCACGCACCACTGAACATTATGTCAACACACCTTTGGGGATGCCAAGTCGCTGCTGCTCGCGGGTGAATCCACTGAAGCTGGCAAGTAATGCTTGAGACATCACAGCTTTGCTTACCGGAGTCAGCATGGGGACCTCGTAACCGTCCGTGTCTGTAGGTGGAGAATCACAATAGGCTCAGTAGACAGGCAACACGTGCTTTTGACGGACACACCACGCACATGGCGTACCCCTCCCCACCACCTGCACACTGCAAGCGTGCGAGGCAAGAAGGACCCTTTGGTGAGCCATAACAAATTCTCAACACCACCGCAATGCCCTTGTTTGTTACATTTTGCCACTTAGTTGGCAGCCCTGCTAAACTGCAACACCATTTTTGAGGGTCCTCGAAAAAAATGGATAAAACTCGAGCTGCTTGATCAGCAAAAAAGCACATTCAATTTCTCGAATTCAAAACCACTGGTTGACCTACTCAAAACCACCAATTCAAAACTACGATTGTCGACTCAGCGATCCCCCTGCACACTCGGACGCCGAAACGAAATACTTACCCGTCACCCTTTCGGTTTTGATGTGCTTCGGCCTAAAGTCCACTGTAGTTAAGGACGCCATATATAGGGAGCGACAGATCCGCACTCGCTGACGATTCAGCTCCTGACAACTCTGCGCGGCCGAGGCTCTCCTGACCCCTGCTTGTTCATGCACTTCGAGCCGAAAACGGAGTCCTCCCCATCTGGAGCGAGCCCAGCTTCTGCTGAATAAGCCTCCTATGAGTGTGCGAACTGCACTGGTTAAATCTCAACGCGTGACTCGGGATGGAGTGCAAGGTGAATCCACAGATTAATTCCCGACGCGGTGCGTGAATGAGTAAGGAATGGATCGGGTGGGAGGAGGTTCGGCTGACGGCGGGGAAGTGACGTCTGTAGGAAATATCTATCTCTGGCAATGACCAGAAATCGCCAATTCATCACTTTTCTGTTGCTGATAAAGACCATTCCAAGCATGGGGAGCTCAATATCTCAGTTATCATGAACAATCTCTGATCAGGTTTCCTTCCAAAACGAGATTCCATCTCCACAGCGATGCGAGCATCAGAAACGCATCCTCGTTATGCACGTCAATCATTAAGAAGGATCCTTTTGGTGTTTCAGGGTCATTGGTTCATTATATCGGTTGGTGTATCAGCGAGTAGCGAGGGTTCTTTACCCAAATTTTTTATTATTTATTTATTTTTAAAATTACGGCTCCTCAATGTTAGTAGGTACATTTACAGATTCATACATGTTACGTTTACAAATATAGGTGTATTGGACAAACATTAACAAATGTTTATGTTCTTCTTAGAAGAGTGTTCATGTGATCTGCAAATCTGTGTCCAATTCAGAGAAAAGAGGGATCAACAAAATGAAGTAAATTTTGTTATTACTTCCACCACCGAAGGGGGATGGAGGTGATATTTTCACCCCTGTCTGTTTGTTTGTCTGTGAGCAGGATATCTCAAAAGGTTATGGATGGATTCGGCTGAAATTTGGTGTACAGGTTTCGGTGTGTGATAAGGCCGAATTGACGACAGTTTTGTGAATATCCGGAAACTAGAATTTTTTAAGTGCTTCTTCACCATTGAGAGAAAGTGTCAAACACTATCTCAAAAAGGGACAGACTCGGGCAAAACGTGGTGGACAGGTTGGATTTATGACGAGGACAAATTGGTTCAATTTTGGTGAAGATCTGGGTGGAGGTATGTACTCCACCGAGTGCCCTTTTATTTATTCACTGTATTTACAATTTTCACTTCACTAAATACATACATATATATATATATATATATATATATATATATATATATATATATATATATATATATATATATATATATTGTGTATACACTACTCCCCCTATATATTTATATGTTAATGTGTATGTATGTATATATATATATATATATATATATATATATATATATATATATATATATATATATATATATATATATATATATATATACACACATTGTGCATACATGTATATATATATATATAAATATATGTGTATGTATGTATATATATATATATGTATATATATGTATATATATATATATATATATGTATATATATGTATATATATATATATATATATGTATATATGTATATATATATGTATATATATATATATATATATATGTATATTTATATATATATATATATATATATTTATATATATATATATATATATATATTGTTGTGGTTGAGGAAATTCGCAAACCACCATTCAGGTCCTGTAGGTGAGATATCTCTAAGTACATGTGTAGTTAGCCCAAACCCGTTGTTTAGAGGGAATAAATGTGATTCATTCGGGCTGCGACCCTTTAAGATAGCCGTTTTTCTGTTCTATCTTTATTTTGAGCCAACCACGTCTCAACCGCCATCACACACCAACCACCAACCGCAACGCCACTTCACAACAACAACTCCAACAGCCACGACCTTTACCTTCACAGCACACCATCCCGCAACCATCGTATCACCACCATTCCAAGCGTCACCGTGGCCAGGGACCGCCACTTTAGACCCTCCACCACCTTCGCCTCTCCTTCTGCGGCCATTCCCGCACCACTTGTGAGCGCCGAACGTCAGGCTGTCCTGGCCTCGTGCGGGACGCGCGCCGAGCCGCGGGTGCAAAAAGCGGCCTTTCCGAGGAGAAGTCGGATCAGGAATGATACACGCCCACTTCTGATCCGTCCTATCAGCAAGCGCGGGGCGATTTGGCCCCGCCTCCAGGCGCGTCAGAGTTGAATTGATATATGCAAATTCGAGGATCAGGGGAGATTCACGCCCCTTTTTCTCCGTCCAATGGGCGAGCATGGCTCCACCCCCGAGCTCGTTCTGATCCAGAAATTTGCATATGGGATCTCCTACACCACTATAAAGCGCCGAGCGCGGGGCGAATTTAGTCAGTTTTTGGGCTCGGGCGAGTTCGAGAGGTGTGGCGGCGGCGGAGTGTGGCAGCAGCAGTAAAGACGGGTCTGGAGGAGAGTCAGTCTGTCAGGGTTCGGAGTCTGTTGGGGAGCTGCAGAGAGGGGAAGCCGGGAACGCGGTCGAGGTCGCAGTGGAGTCACTCATCGCGGGACCCAAGCAAGCCAGCTATCCTCTTTCCCCAGAGCATCAACAATTCCCCCCTCTTTCCCCCCCGCGCTGAGATAGTGCGGAAAGGGGGCCCCGTTCCCACCCCATTCCAAGCAGTGCCAACGAAACCCGCGGAGGAGAACGGAGTCGGGGCACCGCCGCC
>NC_140961.1:98967460-99004960 GCF_056783735.1 Eptatretus burgeri
ATAATTTATAAGTTCAGGGTACTGTGTCGAGCACATCAACAATTTTAAATAACTCATTAGTCCATCTCTTAGTATACCCCTTCTCAAAATGTGATTTCCATTGGTGTATTTGAACGATATCTCCAACTCCAAACTTTGGTTTCCTCAGATTAATTTCTTGTTCATATTATAATTTTGCAAATGTTTCTGAGGGTTTCAATTTTGTTCTCGAGTGAACTGTGTCATTGTAAGCATCTACAACATCTTCTATGATAGAAACCAATTTCTTATGGCCGAGGTGAGTAAACTTTTTGTACAATCTCTCCTTCAAAGTGCAATTAAAACGCTCAATGACAACAGCCTTTCCTTCATTAAAGGTACTGCACAATATAATACCATGGGCCTTCAGAAAATTCTGAAATATTCTATTATAGAACTCTGTTTCCTCATCAGTCGATAATTTCTTTGGCTTCCTTTTACTTTTACGAAACATCCCATTGAAGGCTAACATAAGAGTACTTCCCCTTTTGTTTTTCAAAGGAACAACCCATGCATACCTACTCCTCATATCAATAACAGTTAAAGCATACTTACATCCCCCATCAATATTAAGTTCAATCAAGTCAGCAGACCCAATGTAATCAACCTCCTCAGAATACACCTTCCTTCTTTTAAACTTTGTAATCATCAGTTTATGTAATTCATATGCTAATTGTTCTTCAGGCTTAATAGAATCATTTCTTTTGCTCCGCTAAAGTGAAAAAAGTCTCTATTTGACTTCCGGTTCTGAGTTTGAAGTGACGGCAGCTTCTCTCAGGGGTCTTTGCCGACATTCTCAAAGTTAAGTTTCCGGTCGTTATTTGGCATATTTTAACTGTTTATTTTCTCACCTACTTGTTCACTGTGTGTTCCAAGTTTGGTTTTGTTCCAAAAATCATGTTATCTTGTGAGTTTTTGTCGAGCTTGTCTTATTGGGCTCCTTGAGGCCTACCCGTCCTTCCCATCTCGGTGTTCGATATTTTTATTTGTATTCTCTCCCTATTACCACCAATTCCTATTTTCCCCACTTTTCACAATGCCCCCCATCAATCTCTCCCATCAACACTCTGTTTCTTGTCTTAAATTTAAAAATAACAAAAAAAACAAGCCTTTCTCGCTCCATACCCATGAATACCGATTCTTATTCTTATTCTTATTCTTATTCTTCTTCTTCTTCTTGAGGTGACCCACTCTCACCATTACCTTCACAAATTTTTCCTACAACCTTCCATTCTCCAATGTTATCTAACCTTCAAAAATCCATCAAAAAAATAACAATTTTCCTTGTATCCTTCCTAATTATACACCTCCTGGAACCACGTGTCTCTCCACCCTCTTCCTGTTACTTTTCATTGATCCATCAGCTTCACTCTGCGTTTCCCGATCCAAATTCACCATATACCTCTCATAATATTACTTCAACCTTTCCTTTTCCGAATGTTATGCAATCCTTATTAATTAAAAAAAAGGAGCCTGGTGTTGGCGCAAAAGGTCCTGAGTTCAAGCCCCGTTGGGCCACTGAATTAATACACCAGGGGGTTGACTCAGCCTGTCATCCTTCCGAGGTCGGCGAAATGAGTACCAGTATACTGGGCCGGTGTATACCCCGGTTAGAATAGGTGTACCATATCCCTGTGTCGTAAGAGGCGACCAGGGTTGCGTCAGGAAGGGCATCCGGCGTAAAACATGTGCCAAATCTCTATGCGGATCATACGGATGATCTGCTGTGGCGACCCCTAACGGGAGCAGCCGAAAGAAGAAGAAGAAGAAGATGCAATCCTTATTAATTATTATTATTTTTAAAATAATACAAAATAGATTAACTTTTAACTATATACTCCCGTAGCCACGTGATCTGTTTCCGCCCCCTGTGTTTACTGATCCAAATTCACCATTCACCTCACGATCTTGTCTTCAACCTTTCCTTCATCTAATGTTATGCAATCTATATATATATATAAAAAAACAAACAAAAAAAACAAATTATTTTAACAATTATAAAAACGATCTCTTATAATGCTTCATCTTCCTCTTTCACACGTGTGCTTCTCATTACTGTATCATAATTCACGACTTTTTATATTTCAACAAACTGCCCTCAATTCGACTTTCCTTCATACCTTGTCTAAAAAAAAATCCAACTGTTACGTTTCTTCTCTCCATTCTCTTAATTCGACTTTATTGCATCCCTCAAGAAATGTCTTTCACCACATTTCTGAACTAAAACTTAAAAAACCCAGTCTGCTATACATGTTTGCTTTCCTTCAATCGTCATTTATTTCCAACTTCAGTGTCAATTCACCCCTCTCACCCCTCCCTCTCAAAGAAACCATCACACTCTTCCCTATCCAAGCTTCCCTCTCACATTTCTCAAAAACTCCCCCCCTCACCCTTCTCCCTCAACTCTCCCCACTCACCCTTCTCCCACCATTCTCCACCCTCACTCACACTTCTCAAAGTTGTCCCCCCCCTCTCATCCACAAAGCTGCCTCCTTCCTCTGCCCTCCTACATCTCATCACTCGACCTCCTCAAATCCTCAACTGCCTCTACCCCCTCTCTTATTTCTCCCCACTGCGCCTCAACCCAGCACCAAAGAATCTTTTCTCCTCCTCATCCAGCCCCCTCCCTTCACTCTTCTGCAATACCCCACACTGTTTCAACAACTCTCCTTACTTCCTCCTTCCTCCCTCGCCCTCCCCTCCACTGCACCCAAAGCCTCCTTCCCTTCCTCTTCATTAACAGTGTGGACCTCAAATATCCGGGGCCTTCACTCAAACCTGACAGATCTTTCCATATAGGTTGCTACCGACAAATCAGACATAATCTGCCGAACAGAAACTTTCCTCCCTCAAGCCATCTGTGACTCCTTAGTATCTTTCCCTGGTTACTCCCTCCTCTGGTATGACAGACCTGAGCATCGTACTGGTGGAGGAGTTGCTCTCTTCATTCTATTCCTCACTCCACATGCACTGCCCCCACTCCCCCACACCCCCAGGAATACCTCTGGCTACGGCTTTCCCCTCCACTCCCACCTCATGTTTATATGTGTACTGTACCGTCCACCAAACAGTGATGACTCCATTTACACCTCACTATCTGAAAACATGGACCAACCTCAATCCTCTCATCTGAACTCTCTCTTCCTCAGATGTGGTGATTGTCATCATGCCAGTTGTTGTCATCAATTGTCATAATGCCAGTTGGCTGGGTGTGGGTACCTCCCTCAACTGCCATTGGACTTCAGCAAAAGACTTCTATTACTCATTGGGACTGACTCGATCAGCCAATCTCCTCACCCGGATCTTAACCAATGGTACTCCAACTTTTCTGGGTCTGATTTTGAAAATTTCCCTGAAAAGATCTGCTGTTCTTCCTCCACTCCAATCGGTTCTTCTGACCACGTCCATGTCAAAGTGGACATCTCTCTGGCTGTTATTAGAGAACCACCTCAGCTCCATCAAGTCTGGCGTTTCACTCAGGCTGACTGGCAGGGTCTCGAAGCAGCCATCAAACTTCTCGACTGGTCTCCCATCGCTACTTTCTCCAATATCACCTCGTCCTGGGAATTCTTTCAAAGAAAGTTGCTCTCTCTCATGCACAGATTTATCCTCTCTTGTCTTCAGTTGTCCTACCCTTCCTCCCACCCATGGTTCACTGAAGCTTGTGGTGAGGCAGTTGTCCTCAAACGACTTGCCTTTGCCTCATGGAAAGCAAACCCAACTGACGGTAATCTCAGTTCCTTCCATAAAGGTCAGAACAAGTGTGTATCTACCCTCAGGAGAGACAGAAAACAGCATCTTTCTAATCTTAAGTCTGAAATCTCAAACCTCTCTCCCTCCTCCAAATCCTGGTGGCGACTAATCAAATCTGTTTCTGGTGCATGTTCCCTCTCCATCCTCTCCCTTCCCTCAAATGGCCGCACTGCTGATGCCACACGTGAAAAGGCTGAATGCCTAAACTCGGTGTTTGCATCGAAATCTTGTGTCTGAAACCCATCGCTTTCTGTACCCACCTTACCCAGTCACACCCAACTGTCCTTGGACTCTGAGTCCTTTTTTCTGACAAAGTGGAGAATTTGCTTTCAAACCACGACTCAGATTCTGCAACCGGTCCAGACGACATTAGCCCACGTGTCCTAAAAAACCTGCTCTGCTGCTCTTGCGCACCCTCTTTTAATTCTATTCACCCTCTTATTTGCTCAAGGTCATCTGCCATCTACATGGAAATCAGCAAACATTACCGCCCTGCATAAAGAAGGTGTAAAAACAGATCAATCAGCCTTCTTCCAATCATCAACAAGGTTATGGAATCCATCATCGCTTCAGACATTAAATCCTTCCTCTTCTCCAATGGCTTGATTTCCAATCATCAATTTGGTTTCAGACCAGGTCACTCTACCCTGGATATGCTGCTTCTGCTCTCCCAACAATGGATGGAGGTCCTCAATGCCGGACATGAAACCAGAGCCATATCCCGAGACATGTCGTGTGCTTTTGACATGGTTAGACACCTTGCCCTGCTCACCAAACTCTCTTCCTGTGGTATCCAAGGCCATCTCCACTCATGGCTCGCAGACTTCCTCTCCTGTCGCAGTCAACATGTGGCCCTAAATGGTGTTCTTTCATCCCCTCTTCCTGTCCAGGCTGGAGTTCCCCAAAGCAACGTTCTGGGCCCTGTTCTTTTCCTGGTTTTCATTAATGATCTCCTCGACTCTCTGGAAAATCCTCTTTATCCCTTTACTGATGACTCCACCCCTGTCTTACCATCTGTCATCCCTCAGACGAGCAAGCCACAGCTTCTTTGCTCTCTGCAGATCTGGATAAAATCACAAACTGGTCCAACACGTGGAACCAGTCTTTTAATCCTGACAAATCTCTCTTTCTCACGATGTCTCTCCAAAAGGACCGTTTAGAACTCCCCCCCCATCTATTTTCTCCACAATCCTATGGAAGAAGTCCTTTCACTCAAGCTTCTGGGTCTCATTATCTGTCATGATATTTCCTGGGAAAGCCACATTTCCAACCTGGCCTCCAAAGCCAGTCGCCAACTGGGAATCCTCCGTCGTGCAAAGTCCTTCCTCGGCCCACCTGAGCTCCTGACCACATACGGAGCTTTCATCTGCAGCCTGATGGAGTACGCTTTCCCCTGGCGCTGGTGCTCCTGCCTCTCATCTTTCTCAGCTTCACGCTGTGAAAACCAAGGCATTTAGGATAATTGGTATCTCCCGCGATGAGGCTGAGTCTTTGGGCCTCTCATTCTCTCACCACAGGCAGGTCAGTCTTTCCCCCCCTGTCTCCCCCGTTCTGGCTGCGATATGTCCCCACCATATTTCTGCAGGGTGCTCAAGGTTCGCCAACAACCCCCTTCTGGTAAAACTACCAAAATCACAAATCACTGCTCATCCTCACTCTTTCATTCCTCCTTTTTTTTTTCCTGCCTTTGGAATAAACTTCCACACTCTCTTCAATCCCCTTCTTCCCTCCAGGCCTTCAAAACAGCAGTTCACCACCACCTCTTATCTTCCCCCATCCAAAAGCTCCATCTTTTCTATCCCCGTTAATCCACCCCAAACCTACCTCCTTCAAATTTCCTGCTTTCCTTCCTGAAAGTCCCTGTAATGTCCATCTTGTATTCCCCGTGTTCCCCGCCCCATCCCTCTCCCTTCCACAGATCTCCTAATGTCTCTGTTTCCCCCCTTCCCTCTCCTGCCCCTCTTGTCTCATGCCCCCCTCGCTGTGCATTGTGTGTTAGCTCTCATCTGAGCCTCGATAATGTATACAAAACAAACAAACAACAACAAAAAAAAACCAAGTCCTCATCTTAATTTAGCAGTGATTATCTTCTTCATGATAAATCTATCAACTTTCTTTCTCAACGTTGGATTTTGTATCAAAGATAAATTATGCAACATTTCTCTATCGGCTTCCTGTTTCTCATCGAAAGTAGTGCTTTCCCCATAATCAATATCATGTTTCATACATACTTCATCAACCCGATTTTTGGGTCTGCCTCAAGGTTTGGCATTGTCAGCTTCGTCTCATCTCTTATCCAGGTTTGTACCAGGACCACAGAACGAATACCCCAGTCGATGTAGTTCTCCGGGTATCCCTGTCATTGTAAATTTACTTCCTGATAGCAATTTTTGTACATCTCCTCCACTTTCCTGCTTATAAATGAATTGACTCTTTTTAGTTCCACACACCATACATATCCCTTTCTGTATAACTATTATTTTTACTTTTTAGAATGGAGATATCTCTCGTCTCGGTTTTCTTTCTGCACTTGGCACAATGAATCACTATTTTAACTCATAAGCTTTTTAATTTTAAGAAGCTTTTTCGTTTTCACCATAAACATTTAGATCTTCAATTTGCAAAAGCGGATAATACGAAGTGGCGTCTTCATACTTTCCTCCATAAAGGTTTACTATACAAAGTACTCAAATAATTTTCTTCTCTCATTTTTTAGGATTAAGATTATTAAATTCCGAAGTCGTATCTATATCTTCTTCAACACCTAAAGCCCTCATCTTGGCACCAAACTCTATCCCCATCTTTCCTAATCTCAAAGTTTTCTTTCCTTCACTTAAATCACTCGTTTTAATTGCTGTCTCTACCTTTTTACATTTTTGGTCTAATATACTTATCCATTCCAAATATTCATCAACTTTAAATGTCTTCTGCTCTGAACCATCTCCCCATGGAATATCATTCACATATTCATCAGGATTTGGTGATATTTCCTCCATCTGTAATTATTTTCTTTAGAACGGGGAACCAGTAACATTTATTCACCGCTTCTAAAAGAGCTCTTTGTTTTGCAAATTTTAATACCTTATGTTTATTTAATATTCCCATTAAATCTGTATTTATAGGTTGAGCAACATCAGTGTAAAATCACCTACTAATTGAGAATGTTCCATTCTTATGTTGTGGATTATATTTCTTGAAATATCGAATGCCTTTTTCTCGCAAGTATCCTTGGATCCAAAAATTGTAATTTTCTTGACGAGTTCCCTCGCTTCTTGCCATGCATTATATGTATTTTATTCTTTTTAAATACAGTATATGAGATATTAAGATGAAAACACACACCATCACCCCATCTTCCCATCATAATATCGGTTTGAAAACCCTTACTTATTACATGCAACTGTGATTCTCCTGAATTCATAATATAAACCACAGCGAGGCTTTCATACCTTTTGTTCTGATCAAATTATTTTATTCGTTGTTAGGTAATTGTGCTTCCACAAATCTCATTGCTTCTGCAGAGCAGATAATAGTCTTCCTTGTGAGAATGTTTCAGTTGTTCAAGGTCTTGAAGGTTTATTGAAAATGACCAATCATACCCTAAATCAGGCATATCATATACCCAAGGTGCTACTCTCAGATGGACTACACACCCTTGTTTAAAAATGTCTATTTTTTATTGGAGCGTTGAACGATGTAGTACTCGGCATTGATGTTGCTATTTCTGTATTTTTTGAATAAATAGCCATTTTGCTTATGGCGAGGTGTTGTCATATCATTTAATCTCACCAAGTCGTTATCATTTGAAGGACTCAGGTAATTACCTGATTACAATTATAATTGGTTAATTTATAAGAATTCTTCATATCGATATTTTGCGTCATGATATTTCTGGTGCTCTGCCTGTGCTTTTGTTTAATAATTAGACAAGTCAAGATCCAATTCATGCGACACAATGAAGGTAGATCCATCTTTTCCAACATACGTCATCTTTATATTCATAGCAGATTTTAATTGGTGCCATAAAATCCCTGTTGTTGTTGAGATGAAACGGCACACATAAGCATAATTGTCCGCAACATTTTGAATCGATGCCTTGTGTTTGAAATGTCGGATAAACACCTTCCCTTAAAATTTTTACAACTTCACCAGGTGGTTGAAGGCCATAACTGTCAAAGTAATATTTAGCAGCCTTATCATTAAAAACACATACCCAATAAGAACCATTTCCACGACCATCTTATAAATTCATTAGAACATTCTTGCTATCTTTGGGCAAACTTAATAATTCATCTCTCATGCAGATTACCTCATCAATTTTCAGCCTTTTGCAATATTTCTGAAGTTCTACATTCGAGGTTGTATTTTTCCCAAATGCTTTAAACTACTCGCTGATACTCATGCGTATTTATAAGAAAGATACAATCCATTACCTCTTTTTGTAAATTTAACACCAGCTTGTGCAATAGAAGAAAGCATATCTCCAACTAATAATCTACTTTTATCTGGAAGGTTTTCAAGCTTTTGAGCAAAATCTACAATCGCACTGCTACCCGCAGCAATTTGTTTCTCAATCTCTCTGTTATGTCTTTCCAGCTCTTTTTTGAGTGTGTAGTTGAGCCTTTCTTTCGTTAGCAGTTTTTACCGCCGATGAAATCCCACCCGTCAAAGCTCCCGCAGCACCAAGACCCGCCAGTAAAAGGGGAAGGGATATAATAAATCCTCCACTCGTCTCCCTTATCGAATATTTCTTCAACATAGGTTTTGTTATTTTTACTTGAAGCAGACCAGCATCATGTAAGGTTTCCACTTGTTCTCTCATGAGTAAATTATCAATTCTTACAGCCCATTTTGTTTGAATTGTATCATTGTTAGTAGAACAAGGTTTTAGATTTTGAATGCACAATTTATTTTTTCGAATTTGCTTTGATTAACATAGACTCCCGTTGGTACTTTGCTACTCATCTATCTATAATTCCAGCAATCTCTGTGTGTGTCTGTCTCTTTGTCTGTCTGCGACCACCGTTTCTCGACGACCGCCGGTCCGATCTCATTGAAACTTGCCAGGAATATTGCCAGGGACCCCCGGATGTGCCTTTTCGAGGTTTGATATCAATCGGACGAGCGGTTCCCAAGTTACGGCCATTTTATTGCTTTTTCAGTGTTGAAAAGGTGTATATATGGCAGCTGAAGGTGTCCTTCCACCTTCTCACCTTATCATGCCATTTTTTCCCAAATTAGTAATAACCAGACGACCACCAGTCCGATCAGATTGAAACTTGCCAGGAATATTGCCGGGGCCCCGCGGATGTGCCTTTTCAAGGTTTGATATCAATCGGACGAGCGGTTCCCAAGTTACGGCCATTTATTTGTCAACCAATGACAGGACATGGTGCTATGACGTCACGAATGACGTCACAATGTTTTTAAAAATTATTATTATTATTATTATTTTTTGGCACGATTGACGTCAATTCTTTTTCTTCGTTTGGTATGACGTCACAATCGACACTGGGGACCTGATTATGTGCCTTTTCAAAGTTTGATATCGTTCTTCCTCATCCATTTCAGCTGTTTCCCAAGTGTTTCCCAAGGTTTGAAAGCTGTTTTATCCCAAGGTTTGAATTAATTTATTAATCCCAAGGTTTGATTATTATTTAATTATTAATTTATTTAATTATTTAATCCCAAGGTTTGATTATTATTTAATTAAAAATTTATTTAATCCCAAGGTTTGATTATTATTCAAATTATTAATTAATCCCAAGGATTGAATTTTCCCAAGGGAAACGGCTGTTTCCCAAGGGTTTGAAAGCTGTTTTTTTTCCAAGGTTGGAATTAATCGTTGTGCTTGGTAGACATTTGTGAATACATTTACAGAGAGGGACAAGAGAGGAGGGGGGAGAGGAGAGAGGGGGGGTCAAGAGAGGAGGAGGGACAGAGGAGGGGGAGGGAGAGAGGAGGGGGAGGGGGAGGGAGAGAGGAGGGGGAGGGAGAAGGGGGAGAGGAGGGGGTAGAGAGAAGGGCGAGAGAGGGGAGAGAGGAGGGAGGTGAGGGGGGCAAGAGAAGGGAGAGAGGAGGGAGGTGAGGGGGGCAAGAGAAGGGAGAGAGGAGGGGGAGAGAGGAGGGGGTGAGAGAAGGGCAAGAGAGGGGTGAGGGGGGAGAGAGGAGGGGGTGAGAGAAGGGCAAGAGAGGGGGTGAGGGGGAGAGAGGAGGAGGTGAGAGGAGGGGGTGAGAGGAGGGCAAGAGAGGGGTGAGGGGGGCAAGAGAAGGGAGAGAGGAGGGGGGACAGAAGAGAGGGGGGGGGAGAGGGGGTGAGAGAGAGAGGGGTCATCACAATTCTTCTTCTTCGTTTGATATGACGTCACAATTGATGCTGGGGACCTGATACTGCAGGCATGAAGCTGCACATACTGGCATGCACCTACGGGCCCGCCCCTACGGGCCTGCACTAGTCTTATTTAATTGCCAACAAACAATTAAGTAATATTTACCATCGTGCCATTTTCTGCATTCATCACCATTTCAGATTCTTCCAAAAGCAAACGATATGTATCAACTTATTCGCTCTCTCCCCTTTCAATGTACAGGGAAGTATCTACTCTATTAGACTTTATAGTTTCCTTTTGAGAACTCGGTCAATCGCATAGATTGTATAAAGCTTTCAAATGCAACCATATCCAAAATTGGCTCTTCATTTCCACTACTTTCACACACCTTTTGGTAAGACTTGTCGGCTTCCACATAATCATTTTTATCCCAATCAATTTTCAATCTATCTCGCGGGTAAAATTCCCCATCCAGAGAAACTCGAAGTTGTTTCACCTTAGTATTCACAGCCAACGTGTTGTTCTTATCAGTTGCAGTTTCTCCATCTTGTTCCTTAAATATGAGCCACAAGTATCGTGGCTTTCCTTCCAGAACATCCAAATTCCAAGTGGAGGTAGTTTGGTTCAGTTTAACGTGTTGGCATCTCCTTTTCAGGTATGACACATTCAGTGGCTTCTTTGAGTTAAGTCTTCGATTAAACATCTCCTCCGTTTTCAGATTAGGAGCATATTCACTTATTTTGTAGACACAGTTCATTGATAATGAATTTATATTATCACCGAAAGCATTAGCAACACCACAAAGCACTCAGTTTTCATTGTTATTTCTCTGTAGTTGAAATCTAATTTTAAGTCCATACAGAACTCCATCATAATCACAGAATTGAAATATCCCTTTAAGAGGAACTGCCACAGTAAAACTATTCTCTGTTTTTTGATTCATCATTAAACATTGACTTTCTTTGATTATAGCCCGGGTCAGTGTTTGTTCCCATAGTCATATCAGGGATAAAACCTTCAACAGCTCCCTTACCCATTCTTTCAGAAAACGAATATTGGGTACATTTTAACATTTAACGTAATCAAATGCTTCAACTTCTTGTGTTCCAATCAACAAACGAATACTTAACTGTCAAACATTTTCCAGAATAAATCATTTACGAGTGTGGCATTTGTGTTTTGAGCAGCCTTCGTGAATGTAAATTTACACAAACTATCGGCTAGATTCAAGTAAGTTTGTTGATTATTATTTATTTCAAAACTTTTTTTTCCGTTTGTATTCCAGTCTGTTCCTGTGATGGAATTTGCCTTGAAGTAGTCTTCCTTTTTTGGTAGAGTTTGAGATGATGATGGTATCATCCAAATCATAGATACTATCAATCGCTTCCATACTTGTGTATATTGAGGAATATATATTTTTTTACGCTAAAACTTTCAAAATCCTGACCCCAATATGTGGAAAAAAAATTGCTTTTCTTGTGGGGATAGTTGAGTTTTACCTTTCTTAATTTTTTATGCCTGTAATTTACGAGATTCCCTCTGAGCATCTTTCACACTCTTCATAGCACTCACAACATTTCCCACAGCAGAAGCGGTCAAACCTATGAGATCCTTGTGTTTACGAATTGTTGAACCAATTCCCATTAGAGGATCCATTTTTCCATCTCCACTTCAAAATTGTTCTCCAACACCGAGTTGCCTTTTAGGTTTGTAGTATCCTTAACCAAGATAAACACCTTTACCCTGGGGATTGTTCGAAGAACGGTATGGGTTAAGGTACATACCCTCTCCTTCAGTAATTATTTTATATTTCTTCAGCTCATGCTTCCTTAAAGTAGGCAATATATATATATATATATATATATATATATATATATATATATATATATATATATATATATATATATATATATATATATATATATATATATATATATATATATATATACTACGAAATAAGTCTCAGTATATTTCTCGTAAGAGAACTTCTTTGTAAGTGATTTCTGATGGATATAATTTTTCCATGGAAAGAAATCAGGCGATTACTTTGGTCGGTGATTCTAAAATTGACTCTGTAGATGGTTTTAGCTGATAGTCAGACAAACAAGATTTTTTTTGGTTCCATGTTCAATTTATATTCAATGGGGGTTGAGTACACACTGAAGGAGAATAATACATTTTTTATTTTACCGTCATTGTAAGCCCTATCAACCAAATCACAGTGAATCAAGACAGAATTTATACCTGAAGAAATTTGGATAGTATCATTGCTGTAATAAACTCCGTTCATTTCAATCTTTTTGAGGAGAAACCCAATAATTCTCTGAATGAATTTTCAATGGTGAGATAAACTTTGAAATTGTTTTACAATTGAATGCTTGATTTTGAAGTCTGCTTTTGTGGATGCCTATGGTTATATTTCTTGGCTCGTCCCATTGTTTTTTCATAACGTACGCAATTTCAGAAGATATTTAAGAAATCTAATTTGCTCCAGGTGGGATTGTTATTTTTTCTATCCGTTTCCCGGATTATAACTTAACTTGTTATATTTCTCTGTGATATTGAACAGGGTATTATAAGTTTCCTTTGACAATAGTGAAGCTTCACATTCTTTTTGTAAGGTCAAGTTGTAGTGGGTATGGGAATGAAGCTGTGTGATCACTAGTTGTGAAGTTAAAGCTTAAGATCATGCTTCTCATGCTAAAAAGGATTAAATATCTTTGTATTGGCCTTTATTAATTATTTTCATATTCATCAACTGGTCTAAACTGGCTGAAGCCTCATTAAGGCAATTGTTGTTTCCAGCCTTCTTACTACCTAATAGTAATAGTAGTCTATTAACTAGCTGTGCTGGGTCATTTGGAAGAAAGCTAACACCTGAACCTGAACCAAGGTTACTTAAAGCATCAATAATATGTTTTTCCTTCTCCTTCTTCTTAGTTCTCCCAGCAACATAAACCCCATAGCCGAGTCCAGTAAATCGATGTATACTCCGTCATCCTCATTTTTCAAATTCAATGGTTCAGCAAAATAAGTTGAATCGTGATACGCATCTTTTGCTAGAAGAAACATTAATCTTGGAGTTAATTTTACATTTGATCGAGCAGAGCTGAGGAATGCCAATTTATCGTAAAGTATCAATACCTTCTGTTTCACAAGATAGAATATTGCTGGTCCTTCTGTTGGAATGAGACCTGCTATGGTTTTTGAATCTGCTGAATATTCATTGTTTTGAAGAGCTCGCAACATAATTGGGAGGTTGATTCGCCTCTTCCAGTTGTTGGAATAATCCCTCATCATATTCAAATTCTCCTTTATCTCTGTCATTTGACCAAAATATTTTATCATTTGAAGCTTTTTAGGGATGTGTTCTATTGAAGGAGTTGTGGAAACCCCCGTTTCTACCATTTTCTGTTGAGAAGATTTCATAAGCGGTTTAAAATATTCCTCTTGTTTTCTTTCAAACGCTTCTTCACTCGTTAGTTTTTGCCTCCATTTCTTCCGGATGTCTTGTTGAATTACTTTGGAAACCCACCTTTGATGTTCCTTAAATCATCTTGCTCGTTGCGCATCCATTTATTGGAATATATCACAAAGCATCCCATCTTCTTTAACAACGAGATAATTATATTTGCCCTTCGTGTGCTTCATGAACTCTTCAAATTCACTTTTACAACATACTGTTAAAGAGTTATCTCTCCAAAAATTCTGTGTATCTTTCACGTTTAGCTTGAAGAGTATGAAAGTGTTTGCATTATTTCTTCTTGAACGACGCGGAAGTTGAAAGTACGACTGTGATAGATAAATACAATTACAAGAGGAATGCCTCCCTCTGGTATAGTAGCGATCCATTACCATTTTTATTTTCATTTACAAAATCATCGAATATAATAAGGTTCTTGTTTGATTTCTCCAAATTCTGTGGTGCGGGTATGTCATCCGTGTTATCGCTAAGAATGCAAGATACTGGAGGGTTTGATATCTTTTTGTTTTGGGTTTGGCAAAATAGCTGTGCGACATCTTCGATGTTATCATTAAGCTTGTTTTGAAGTGTGAACAAACCGATGATGTACAAATTGTCGTAATCTAAAAATCCCGACGTAAGGAGCATCTTTAAAAGCAAATACGTTTTCCCGCATCCGCTGGGGCCTACTATGAGACATCGAAGCGAATTTGAGATATTTCTATGGTTGGTAAATCGTATATTGCTTTCCCAGATGGGAGAAAACTCCATTTGTATTTCAGTTGACATATAATATCACCTCCTGCTTTTTCTGAAGTAGCTCATCAAAGGGGCCAGGGATGTCCTTGTGCCCGTATGCAAGCATGCCAACACCATTTTTCGCGATCCACCGCTTGAAGTCGAAGGGGGATAAAGACACCTTGTTTACCCGTATACCATAGATCTGGTGTAACTTGCTTCTCAGCATAGCCATACCATGCATGCCTGGTATTGGCTTAATGGTAAGGGTGGTGGGCTTGGGATCCTAGGATCCTGAGTTCAAATCCTGCTCAACTGTTGAATTAATACCTGGTGCGGTTGACTCTGCCTGTCATCCTTCCGAGGTTGGCAAAATAAGTGCCAGCTTGCTGATATCCTGTGTCGGAGTGGCGACCCGTCCAGGATTGTACGCAATAGCCAAGGAGACTGCTGCGGCAGCACCAACGCTCTGCACAGAATATGGACCCAATGGATGGATACCATGTCTGAAAGTTTTCCTGTCAAAGACAACCTCTTTGTGCTGCTCATGGCGAAGGTGCTTCTTTACAACACACTTCTTCACACCCTCAGCCTTCCGGATGGATGCCCTTCCCACTGACCTCGAAGATGGAATACATTTTAGAGAGAAGCCCCACGTACTCGGCGACGGAGTGGCTGGCACACTCTTCCTTCATTTTACCCAGGACCTTCTTGTTTTTTGACGCTGTGGAGTGGGTGGTCCCTTGGGTAGTCTCTCATGTCGTAGAGCTCTGTGTGTGTGGCCAAGTCTGCATATACTTCCTCTGTCTGAATCTCAAGGAAGAGAGTCTGTGTCTGAGTGTCACAGCTGAATGCGGTCTCCAGACTGGGCCTTAAGGTGGCGGTTGAAGTCTTCGCTCTTTGGCTATTGAAGGTCTTCGCTTACTGCTGTGTTATGCTCTTCCATTGCTGCTGTGATATGCTCTTCCATGGTAGCCATGCAAAATGGGTATACAAAGGAAAATACCAATGCCTAAATGGAAATCTTGGTGGTTCAAGTCAGACCTCTATTACCCTGACGCCAAGATTCATCTCAAAAAGTATGGGTCTGGGAGCATTCCCAGAGCTCTGGAGCCCTCCTAACACAAGGTCTCTCAGAATCCCCCTTTCCTATACCACTCATCAATGACATACCCCAAATGTCTGTCCAGGAAGCCACAGGTTTTGGATGTCGACATGTCATGATGTGGGGTGGTATTGCTGAAACGTTTTGAACAGATTTGATCATATCCATGCCAATCTGATGGCAGATCGATACATTAATGAGATCTTAAAACAACATATGTTGCCTATCCTTCAACAACATGGTCCAGGAATCATCTTCATGCATGATAATGCTCCTGCTCACATGGCATTTCAAACATGGAATGTTCTTGCCAATGCCAACATTAATGTCATGACACCCCAACCTGCCATCTTGTCAGAATGAATCTAATTGACCATCTCTGGGATGTCATTGATCATCACTTTCAAACCTTTCAAAAACAGCCACAGACCCTCGATGACCTGGAACAGGAGCTGATTCGAGTGTGGAACGCCATTCCTACAGCTCAGATTCAAGTGCTCATACGGTCAATGTAACGATTGCAGTGATTTACTGCCGGAGGTGGACATACCCAGAATTGAGATTGTTCCTTCCATTTTGGATACCTATGTGGAAACATTCGCCACAACGCAGCATTACATGATGAGGTCACAATTCAATAGATGAATCTCTGTCAGAAGTTTGCACCTCATCTGTGTCCCGTGATATCACATAAACAAATCGCATCAATATCAATCACGTGTTCAGTGTTCGGTGGTGTTTTTTTTTAATATTCCTTGCACTGGGAACATGTAGCTTAGACGTTACATGCTCACTCATTTTTGGGCTGCACAGCCTGGTTTTTGAATCTTGACCCAATTACAAACTCTCATCCTGGTGTTCCCCTGCAGGGTAATGCACCAATGTGTGTGCTTTCCATCAGATGGATGTTGGAGGACCGTTTACCAGCACTGGTCGTTGGTTGACATGAAAGATCCCATGGTGTTTTTTCACAAAGAGTGGGCGAGTTATCACTGGCATCCTGAACCAATTCCAAATTCCTGCCAACTCCAATCGAACGTCAGGCCTGGCCATCCGGTACTTGAAATAGTAGTCGTAGTGGTAGTAGTTAGGGTTAGGGGTACTCGAGCGTTCCATAGTAGTAGTAATAGTAGTAGATGTGTAAAATTCATTGCATTAATTGAAAGATGAATTTGGGAATGTCAGTCCAGACAGCAGGTTTTAAGTTGTTCTATGGAAGACGAGATTATACAGACACAGAGAGAGTGTGACCTAGACCGAGAGACCTATAAATGGTCGCATGAGCCAGTTCTTGCAGCAGGTGACGTTCGATGTGCCCAGTGTAATAAACCAGAGCACGTTCACCAATCGGACCACCGTTTGCACGCTAAGTGAATGTGGCGATGGTTCTTGGCGCGTTTTCATGAATGGGAATAAGGAATGCTTTTAATGCTCAGTCTTGGGGCTCCGCCGGCTGACGGGATGTCCCCTCCCTTACCGTCTCCAAACCCATAGCACACCATAGTTTCTTGCTCATGACCCCTTGGGCTCATTCCACAGGCACCTGATTGGCTGCCACGGGATGAGGATGGGGGTGGAGCAGTGGAGGAATGAGGGCTCGGGTGAAAAGGGGGGCTCTTGGCAAGTCTCCCGTTTGAGTTCCGAAAACACAAGATCGCTGTGCTTGCCAACACGTCTCTGGCCCATCAGTAAGGAACGCCGCGCGCGAGAATCGTAAAAGTTTGGCGCAAAATCTCCCGGACAATGAAAATTTCCCCGAAGAGGAAAAAATACATTCGTTTCACTGCGAGACCAATCCAGGACAAACCGAGCTCCGGTGTGATCAATAAGGCAAATCGACTCCATCTTAACCGAGCTGTTAAATGAAATCCCACGAAATTTGAACGACACCTTAACACTGCAAGCGCTAAATTGGGCTCCCAATAGGAAGGCAAGCACTTCCAACATGCAAAAGTGCACTTGTCAGGTTTATGGCGCTGGAGCAGCTGCGTTACGCGGCCATACCTTGTTTTTTTCCCCCCATTCCGAATCTGCAGCACCGACTTGCCAAGGCACCCAGGAGGGCGCGGAATGAACGGCCGCGAAGGAGTCTGTATTACGGTACTGGAGAACGACGTGCCCACGTCCTCGTTTTTCCCCTCCATTGGTGTCTAAATTCGCCGAAACAAAGCATGCACCTCCGGACACCTGCCTGCAACGTCACGCGCGTTTCGCGCGCCAATGACGCGATCAGGAGCGCGCACGAGCGCGCGTGCCCACCGACTGAAGACACATTAAGATTTGATATAAAACTTTTCCGAAAGTTGTGTGAAAACCTTAATTATTATTATTTTTTTTTGCAAGTGCAACACGAAACGTTTTAAGCGTTCGTTTAGGTCGGTGTCACGTAAGCGGCGGCGAATGGGTTTACCGCACAAGGCAGTAAATTTGGAGAGCGATGTGAGTAAAGGCGTAAAGGGGGCGTGAACGATTTTTGAAAGCGTCCGTGGAACGGGATACCCTCCGTGAGCGGACTGTGTGCTGATCCGGACCGTGCTCGCTAAGTGTTAACACGTGTCTTGCTCCGTGGGCCGCGCTGCGACGTCTAGACGGAGACGGGAGGGCTGGCTGCAGCAGCCGGCCCTCGTTATATACATATACATATACACAC
This sequence comes from Eptatretus burgeri, assembly GCF_056783735.1. NCBI lineage: Eukaryota > Metazoa > Chordata > Myxini > Myxiniformes > Myxinidae > Eptatretus > Eptatretus burgeri. The sequence continues at coordinate 98,985,517 of NC_140961.1, forward strand.
ATATATATATATATATATATATATATATATATATATTTATATATACATATATATGTATATACACACAAACACACAAACGTCCCGTCCCTCCTGGCTGCTTCTCGCTGGAAGGCCAAGGGCTCTTTCGGGCCAAGAACACAAGTTTTTCTGGAAGTGGATACCCGATGCCTCCATGTGCGTACAGGCCCGTGAGAATCGCACGAATCGCTCCGATGGCGGCTCTCAGCTCCTCACGTGTGATCAATGCGCATATCATGGTCCTCTCCACGATTGCACGTCCACTAACATGGAACAATCCCCATGACATTTGTTGGTGTAAATCAGACGACAGGAGCAGCGAGGAACTTCGTCCGCATCACATGTCCTTGACCCATTCACCAGGATTTCTTTCACATTCGCAAACTCATTAAAACCACCGCAACAAATAGCGCATCAGCACGTGGAACCTGCCAAAATGGCGGGCTCGTCAGCTGGAGGAAAACTCCTTGGCACTCGATACGAGAAAGTACATCAAGTGGTGGTAGGAGTAGTAGTCAGGCTAATCTGTACACGATGACAGTTTTGCCCTTCATACCGCACGTTTACCAACTACCGTACAGTTCTGATGTACTGTAGTCATTCGATCCGATTGTTTTTCACGTTTGCACTCAATTCGGCTCGTCGTGCTTCCTTCCGCTCGTGTCATTTTGCATCCAAGCGTTGGGCTCTTCACCTGCAATTCGCAAGCACATGATGTTCCAAATGATTCTTGAGTATTCTTGTATTCAAGCAACAGAGAATTGTCCCCCCTCCCCCCCCCTTTCTGCCCCCCAACCCATGTGCTTACAGAATGCACGTATTTTAAACTTTTTAAGATTGCGCAACATCTCCTTGGGAAACACGCATCCATTCGTTTGGGTTCACATGAGCACAACTCGAACCTGGTCCCATACAGGGCAAAAAAACAAAAACAAAAAAAACAACCCCCCAAAACGAAACAAACATTATCTCTGTTTATCGGGGTGCACTGTACATGTGTACACCTGCTCTTTTTGTTTTTCATTACGAAAAGGTAGTTGTCGGCAATTTGGCCAACTCCATGCTGCAAGTCAAGTCGTCATGGAAGTTCAGCAATCGGAGCGCAAATTAAGGGTGTGCACGAGTGAGTGAGGGAGTGGTGTGTTCACGTTAACACGAGCGATGAGAGGTAACACCGCGAGTGATGTTCGTCGGAATGCGCGAGGGAATGCGCAGCGCACGCCGATTAAATCGGGGGTTCGATGATGAGGGGGTGGCGGGGCGCACAAAGGATCCACCAGGAGCCTGGCGCTCACACAGGCCGCATGGGATCCGACGGCTCGAGAGAGAGAGAGAGAGCGAGAGAGAGATATATAGATGCAGTGACAATTCCCGGGCCCAGAAGGCGCACCGCCCTCCTCAATCGGGCCTATAGTATACTCGAGTGATCCTGTCGCGGTATTTCCAGGAGCGAAGGGTCAGAGCCTGGCGCGGATGTTTGCGCGTTGAAGGGAAAACGCGTGCGCAGCAAAGGCGGGCGGGCTCCTGCGCTTTGATTGGGGAAAAAACACGCCTCTCTGGCCTGCTCTCCGAAGAGCTGTTTTGATGTTGGTCGAGCTCACAGCTGGCGACAAAAGATAGAGGCACGCGAACAATATCTGTAAATTAACATTGTTTGGGTTTCCTTATCTCGCCGCACCAAATATCCTGTTACATGAAATGCGCGCCAGTTCGACCAATAGGAAATAAGCTTCCTCTCCGGCGTGTGACTTCACTTCCCAAAATTAGCTAAATTTCATCCGGTTAAGTTTTCTGAGACTAACAATTTCACAGCAATTAAGTGCAGTCCGTGTCATGTAAAGATTACAGTCCCGGCTCCCTCGCGACGTGGAACCTCGGACGGGATGAACGGAACCATTAAGGTGAGTGTGAGTGTGTGTTTGAGAGAGAGAGAGGGTGTGTGGAACCGCGCCCGGAGCGGTTTATCCCGGTTACCCGGTTTCCTTCTGTGCTAAATTTCCTTTTCCTTCTCATTACAATTCGATTCCGCCGCTTTTCATGGAACCACCACCGACGGGATGCCGCGCGGTACGCCACTCTCGGCGGGAAGCGCAGGGGTCACGATTTCGCCCGCGCGCATTCCAGCGTCGCGCTGCGACGGTTGTTTTGTCGCGAGCGCAGCATTCCCCACGAATGGAAGTGCGGGAAATGTGTGCTTGGCTTACGCCCAGCACACGAGGTAGCCAAACTGTAATACGCCGATGCGTCGTCGTACACATGCACGGGTCTTTCTGCAAGGATGGAATATTTATTACACTTCTTGTGATCGACGAGTTGCGGGGAGCTTATCCGTGTCTGTCGCCTTTCAGATCGCCGAGTTGAGCGACGCTCACACTTTCCTTCGATCTTCATCATTCCAAAATAGTTTGATTTCAGTGCGCCCTCGAGCTTTGCGCAAGGTCAATTGAAAGGTTTGCTCGTGAATCTGGCTCACAGATGAGACGCCGATGGTAAGGAGCGACGTATCATAAAGCGTGTACCAAAAACAGCCGAGCAAACGAGCCACAGTGACTGCAGCTTGCTGCGGCTGGCAGGGCAGGGCGGGTCAGGTTGAGGAGTTTTCCGAGTGGGTCGAGCCTACGGGACGAGTCGGAGACGGCGAGACTGGGAGAAACAGACATTCTTGCTGTCCCCGACTGCGAGAACTGCGTGCGGGGTCTCGGCGTGTATTCTGCGGATCCATGGCGGGAGGAACGTGCTCCTTCAAGAGTCGTGACCATCGTGATGGATCGATGTTCGTAAGTTCGTGCTCAGGTACTTTATCGGTTCCCGGCAGGAGTTTCCGTGGAGCATCATCCCGTTTCCTGAGAGATTTCCTCCCGGCTCACATCGAAATGCAGTACTATGCAGGATCATCATTCCGTGCGTGCATGTCCATCTCGCTCACCGCAGCCGTCCCGTCTGCACCTTAGCACTCCCCGTCCTTTCCTCGGACCCGAAGGTGTGGCACCAGTCTCGATTCTCCATTAGATTGCTGTCTTTATCGCAACGAGAAAGACACGCATTACCAAAATGCGCGCTTTGCGACAACGATTCTGTCGCGAATCGGTCTGGTCGAGCGGCCCGAGCGGACTGGACTGACTTCTATCAAGGCAATCAGCAGAGTGACAGGGCCAGAGGGCCAGCAAGTGTGAATCTCTTTCGGAGGGGATAAAGCAGAGACGAACCTCGTTAGCTCCTGCTCCCTGGGTCGGCGCTCACCAGGGTGTATGGTGGGTTGACTCCCCCTGAGAAGTGCCTGCGCTCATGATGGATTCCTGTTACACACGTATACAGCAGCTTTGTTTTCGTTTATATGATATTTAAACGGCAGTTTCATCGTTCTCTATCAAATCCATCACATTTAAACTTCATTCAACATTACAATGCATGCAGGTATTATACGTATTTTTATTGTGAATCCGAACAGGTCAGAATTATGGGTCTTTTTAAAAATATTATTTAATGCTCTGTCTGTGATACTTTAAAAAAAAATGTTTTTATTCTTTTTTAGCAAACAAGTGTAAAATAATAATTATTGTATTGCATAACATGAAATTCTTGTTCAGACAATGATGTGCCGAGTTGTTCTCCATTTTGCACCGTGCTGTTTAACCTTCTGTACACTTTCATCGCCTCGAACGCAACCACATGTTTTGGAGACGAACGTTCCATCTGTTGAGGAATAACATACGCATGTTCAATCTTGCGTGAGATATGCTAACGTTTACCAAAGACCGTTGAAATCCTTGGGTACGTTCAAACCGCAGGCGAGTTGTGCAACAGACATTGTATACGTGCGTAGTCTGGTTGTATAGCATGCCCACGGAGCTTTGCTGTCATAGGAGTGCACGAAAACCGCTCAAATTCCCCCACTTGCCCCCCTCCCCAACCCCGACAGGAGGCGCTGTCCGTGGTGAGTGGCGAGCCGGCCCTATACGAGCCCCCATACAACACCGGCAAAGGCGATATGAACCCCTCATCTGCAGGGGGGTTCGCACCAGGCACGCGTCTCAGCTCATCATGCCAGAGCGATTGGATGTGCACAGTTGGAAGATTGAACATCAAGCGCGAATGCGAACAAATCAACGGAAACAGGTGAGAAAAGGAGGATATCTGCATAAGTTAGAACCACAAACTACCCATCCAGTGGGTCTGATGGGCAAAATTGTCATTGGGGTCTCACATGGGTTTACATTTTGCTATTTATTACCCTCATCATGAATATTTGCTCTGACAGCACCACATCATTCAAACTGATTAACGGCTTCCATATACGATGTATAGTTAGTTGCATGTCACATAAGATTTGTGTAATTACTTTCTCTAAATGGATGGAGTAGAGGTCTCTATGTAACACATATTCATTACTTTCTAATTAGTCCATATATCAAACATGTACGAGTGTCAAATATGAACATTTAAACGGTGTGAATCGAACGAGGGATAAATTTGATACCATGATATGTATGAGGTAGGACAAAGTTACACTTTCCATTTGGGGTGAATTTGATGTCATTGTTATATATATATATATATATATATATATATATATATATATATATATATATATATATATATATATATATATATATATATATATATATATATATATATATATATATATATATATATATATATATATATATACCGGCTTTCATTTGCACCTGTTATGGGTGTTCAAAATATTGTATAAACGAGATGTTCACAATAAATAATCCAAGAAATATCAACGATTTTTATTCTTCAATATATAAATTTCTCTGATCAATTATCTGCACTTACAGAATGAGGAATGAAAATAAATAATTATAACTTTGACATCTCTTGGAATATTTAATGCATCTCATTACTGGACCAACACACAATTGCAGTTGTTGGATGACTCACACACAATAGCAGTCCTTATGTAGTGACTCCTCGAACACTTAACCGCCTAACGGGCACATGATACCAGAAACAGTTTCCGGCACGAGGGATCTCACTGTTGTGCACACATATTTTTCATGTTGCAATGATTCCTCCCAATGGACAGTCATTTAATTGTGAAGTATACCAAAAACTTATTGGAAGGATGGAAATTTTTCTCAAGAGTATAAACCCAACGAGCCCGTTATATATTCAAAGGGATATGCTTATGGTACGATGCAAAATGTGTTGATATTGCATATCAACAGGTGCATCCATGATCTCAGAGCCGGCTTGCAGTTCTTCTCTAAAGTTATTTTGCATTGGCCATTCGACATTTGTAAACAGGAGAGACATTTGACGCTTCTTCAAGTATGCTTGCAGTGCTTCCTGACTTTAAAATGCCTTTTAGTTTGATATCAACTCCATAGTCTTCCTGATGGTGACAAGACTCTGAAATGGTCTTCCATGACTTTATGTAAACTTTTGCAAATTTGTGTGCCCTTTGCTCTGTGATTGAGACCTTTCCCCCAATGGCCCGATGTATGGGTTGGTGGACTGGAAAGGTCATTACAATAAGGCAGTGTACAGTATTGTACCGGCTTTGTGGTAAGAATATCCCATTGAACTCCTATATCGTCTACTATTTTATTTTACGACAACAAAGATTAACATAATAAACAGACTTTACGATAAGTTTGACATCATTTATCGACAATGATGATCCAATAACATTGCTAGTTTTGTTTCTAATAAACATTGATGGTTTAATTGACTGAAGGTTAAGAAACCAAGTAGACTGAATGTAGACACTTGGTCATATCAAATATTTTCCTTTGGTTTTATATCTGATCCTTTGTCATATTTTCTAGCATGGAGTGAAAACTATGTTTTATACAGCAGTCAATGACTAACAGCCAGAGCAATATTTACACGTATCACCTGAATAATGGTGCATGCGCTCAGCATAATGCTTCAAACATGGTTTCTTGTGCAAACGTCTGGTACAGTAGGCCAAGAAGCTAACATGCATGATATTAGTCATGAAAGCAAGTTGGCATGATATATTATGAAGTTATGAAAGCAAATAGTTTTGACACTTTTGCAAGAATTCAAAACAGATCATGGATAAGGGAGTAATCGTGATCCCGTAAGTCAGTGTTGTGGACACCAAGCAAAAAAAAAAAAAAACTGGCTCAAGGCATGGGGAGGTGGAGGAAAGAGGGGTAGCATGAGGTGTCATTGGGTTTCCTCCTTGAAGGCTTAGATCAAATAACATGATGAGATGGAGTAATGAAGTGTCTTATCCAGGTGAGAAAAGAGTGCGATGGAGGAGCAGAGGTGAACAGATAACATAGACTTCAGATAAAGATTAAGGGGGAGGATTTAGATAAAGATTAAGGGGGTATAGAATAGACCATCAGCTTGGGTAAGCTGGTGAGTGATGGATTGCAGAGATGGCATATGGGTCAAGAAATAACAAAAAGGTAAATAAAACCTGAAAATTTGGCCCTGGACCTTTGTATCATTATGATAGATGTGAAGGATGCTCAAAGCCTTTGATTCCAGAGCATGAAAAAGTGCCATGTCAGATACTCGGTCTCTGATCTGAAGTGGCAAGCCATGAGTAGTTAAGTATAACGAAAAGACTTGGCATGATGAAAAATGCACCGCAGGTATCTGGCTTTAGAATCCAGTTTATCGTGTGGCAAAGCCTAATACCCAGGAGGGTTATCCAAAGAAGCTGACACGTTAAGTATGTTTACTAAAACAGAGATCAGACCTGAAAACTACCATATGAGACACCAGATGTCAGGGGGATGGTGGAAGTAAAGCCATGATTAAAGGCAGCCAATTTCTTGTGCAGGTGAAGAAAGTCAGACAGGATTAATAAGGGGACTCTTGCTTGAAGAACATATGCCATAACCTATCCGAGGCGTATGGGTGTTTTGTTTGCCATACTGTGAAAACGTAATAGCAGACTTTATCAAAGACACACACACACACACACACACACACACACACACACACACACACACACACACACACACACACACACACACACACACACACACACACACACACACACACACACACACACACACACACACACACACACACACACATACACACATACACACATACACACATACACACATACACACACACACACATACATACACACACATACATACATACATACATACATACATACATACATACATACATACATACATATACACACATACACACACACAGCCTTGTGGCTGCTGCTTGCATCATTGGTTAGGGACACAGCTATGCAAATGTTGTGCCCATATTATCAGTAAACCGGTGCTAATTTCACCGACCTCGGAAGGATGACAGGCCGGAATCAACCCCACCTGGTGTTAATTCAGCAGCTGCTGATGGGGCTCAAACTCACAACCCTAGGATCTGAAGCTAGCCACCTTAACCACGAAGCCAAAACCAGGCTTAGGCCATTCAGACAGAAACACGTTATTGTACAACGTGATATCGTTATTGCTAAAATGCTACCGTCTTTATAGTTGTAAGAGCACTTGAGAGAAATTGGAAGCAGGATTTATCTGTCTGGAGCAAAAGGTTCCTCTTGTTTGAAGCATTTTCTATCATGATTAGCATCTACAAAACAGTGTAAATGCAGCAACTGGCTTAACTTGTGCTCCAATAAACGGAATACTTTGTTATGTTACATCCTAACTGTAAAACATTTCAATGCTGGTGTGCATTGAATTATATTTCTGAGGAAATCAAATTAAGATCAAGTGATCCGCGTTTCGTATCGTGTTCTCAACAGAGCACTTCAGTCGTGATGCTGGCTTCCCAGGTTCTATTCTCGTATGGTGTTGATTAATTTTATTGTTTAGTAATGTCCTTGGAATCCATCTAAAATGATGAGTGCTTTGCCCTACTGTCCTGGTCCTGCATGCATGAACCTTAGAGACGATTTAAAAAAAAAATATAGCTATCCTGCACGGTGTCAGATTGGTGTCACAATTGAGAAGCGTTCACATCGGTCAACACTCAAAGAATTAATTTATTGTGTTGTTTTGTGAAATGTCTCATTTCAGATCCACCAACATTTTTGCACACTTTATAATTTAACCTCTATTTTTTTTTACTATGAGCCACAGAAGAGCAACTGCAGTCTTTCTTGAAGATACACAAGAAAACGCTCTTAGTACTATGGAAAATATACTTCATAGAGAACAGGGAAGGGATTGCAATCCTGATGATAATTTAGTTATTTGTATGCAGCCTGTGGCTGCTTGGCTGCATCATTTTCCAGTAGCGTGGCTGTGCCGCTGATACAATAGCCCGTTACCAGTAAGCTGGTACTCGTTTTGCCGACTTCGGAAGGATGATAGGCTATCAACCCACTAGGTGTTGATTCATCAGCAGGACAGGCGTTGGATGTAAAGACCTTAAGATCTCAAGCTCGCCCCCTCAACCGTTAAGCCAACACCAGGCCTCCATGATGGTAATGATAAGGGTATTTTAAAAGAATAATGTCAAAAGACAATGGGAATTGAGACTAAATACTCATTTTATTTCACAATAAATTGAACAAATATAGGAGTTGAAACGAGCTTATTACCAGAGGATTGGTAACATGATAGCACACAAGCTTATTTTTCTTTTTTGGACTTGTGTTGTTTATAATGGAGAAGAAGATGACTGGTTTGTAGTTGTCAGAATTTTCGGCCATTTTTGTGGATTGAGGTGACTTCCATGGTGATGAGAGGATGCTTTGGAAATGAGGAAAAGGATGAGCTCGAATCGGGCAATTTGTGCTAATGACCTAAGATCAATTGGGAGAGATTTCTAGCCCAAGCTTTTGAAATCTTGCTCGTCAAAAAAAACGTAACAGCTCACTATAAGAGATCAGTCTGCATAGGAAAGGCAGAAAGAATTGGATACACACAGTGTGGGATAATGAATTTCGAGTTAAAGCATTTGCTTTGAGATGCATCAATTCGCGCAACTCTCAGAACAAATGGCTTTGCCAGTAACATGGGTTATTGTCATCAATGGAACCGTATTAGTCGTGGACATCAAAGCTGTACTTTAACATGAAATTCAGACTACTTCAGGGGCTCCTAACACTTTTTATGTGCTTACTAACCCTGTATATTTCTTCATTGAGGAGGAGATGTGAATGGTGGCACAACCCTGAATTGCTACCTCTCACATCTTCTTCTTCCTTCGGCTGCTCCCGTTAGGGGTCGCCACAGCGGATCATCCTTTATGATCCGCATAATGATTTGGCACAGGTTTTATGCCCTTCCTGACGCAAACCTGGTCGCCTCTTACGACACAGGGATATGGTACACCTATTCTAACCGGGGCATACACCGGACCCAGTACACTGGTACTCACTTCGCCGACCTCGGAAGGATGACAGGCTGAGTCAACCTCCTGGTGTGTATTAATTCAAGCGGTCAACGGGGCTTGAACTCAGCACCTTTTGGATACCAAGCCGCTACCCTAACCACTACGCCAACACCAGGTTAATTGCTACCTCTCACATATCCTTCTAAATTTGACTTGATGAAAGTTGTGAATGTACCAAGCTTGGGATAAGGAAGGAATACAAAGACAACGAGAATGCCACTCGGTAGGGCATGTACCTCTGCCAGGCTGAACAGTTTACATTTTGTATCCCACTGGTAGGTCGGATCTGGATCCGGATCTTAACCACAATCAAATCGGCTTGTTCTCATCACCTAACCAACTCATCCACCTCGTTTTGTCATAATCCATTCGCAATTTTTTTGAGATATCATGTTATGCATCATTTTTAGGCCTATATCTCAATGGTGAAGAATCACGTATAAAATAAAAAAATTCTCGTATCTGAATCCGATCTTCACCAAAAATCTAATCACTTTGTTGACGTCACACACCCAACCTGTCCACCAAGTTTCATCCGAATACATCCATAACTTTTTGAGATATCGTGTTATATTTAGTTTTTTTTTAGCCCTATCTCTCAATGATGACAAATCGCTTCAAAAAATTATTGGATCTAGATCTGGATTTTCATCGAAATCGAAGCAATTCGTCTTCGACACACACCCAACCTATGCCCCAAATTTTGGCTGGTTCCATCCACAACTTTTTGAGATATCCTACTTACAAACAAACAGACAAGAGTGAAAACATAACCATGATTAAGGTACTTCCTTCTTCCACCTACCCTGGGCCAGATGGCTTGTGCCTGTCAATCTCATTTTAATCCATATGGTTGTATCCATAATTCAAGCAAATCAAAATTAAATATGAAAATGTCAAAGAAACATATTTTAAAGTATTTTGTTCAACAGGAACGATTACCTTTGAGTTCATATTTCTCAATGATGCTGTTCTTTCACTTGTGTGGTTTTCTCAAAATATTACAGAAAGAAATACAAAACATGTATAAAATATTAATTATGAAGGCAATTTTATTTGCTGTGAGAAGATCATACCGATGAGTTCATACCTCTCTCTGCATGTTGTACTTTACAAAAGTTTGTGGACTAATTTTGTTCTGTGTCTCTCCGCTAGGGAATCTCCTGTGGACTGCAGCCTTGTAAAGCGTGGAAAGTTGCCAGAACCTGGTGCGGGGTCTTATGGTCAATGCCTGGATGAGAAGCCTGTTCCTGCTCCGAACATACCCCCCACGGAGCGTCGAGTCATTGTACCTGCAGGTCCTGCACAGACCCCTGTGGGAATGTTGTAATTTTCCCATTGTTCATGTAAACATTCCCAACGCTGCTTAATATCCCTCTTGCTGAATATTTTCTCCAGCCATTTTGTATGCGTTCACCCTCTGATATTATACAACATATTTCACCTTATCAACATCATTAGTTTAAATCTCTGCTGTTCTTAAACTGCAAGTTTAAATTTCAACACCATCGTATTCTACTCGGCGAATTAGCTGTCCTTCAGCAATGATACGAGCCAACTGCAAGGACTGTGGTGATGTTTGTGTTAACACACACTAATTTTTATGTGAACCTGTAGATCCAACACTGTGGAGCTGTGATCATGTAAGGCAGTGGCTGGATTGGGCTGTAAAGGAGTACAACCTGGCAGAAGTAGAGCCTGGTTTATTCCAGGGAATCGATGGCAAAGAGTTGTGCAAACTCACCAAAGATGAACTTGCACGCCTCACTTCACCCTACAATGCTGAAGTACTGCTGTCACATCTCACCTACCTCAGGGAAAGTAAGTTTCCCACACCTCACCCTGACCCCAAACCCCAGACTTACTTCCAAACTGTGCTATGTGGATCCACTAAAGACCAACACCACGTTTCCCATTTTCCATCTTACAACTGTGTTGTTTCTCTAAATGCGATGGCACCATGTTTTAAGTTTAACTGGTAGTGTAAATATATATTTACATATGTCGAAGCATTTGTTTTGTTTTGGATATGTTGATATTTGCATTCCTTTTGTTATTCATGAATGATTACAAAAAAGATTTTGAATACAAAATGGCAGCTCATGGGAGGGATAAGATTTTGCGTTTTTAAAAAATTTATCATATTCTGGGAATAAAAGCTAATTTTAATATTTTTAAAAAAATTCTTTAATTTGTTTCAACATAATTTTAAGCACAAAATGGTTTCACCATTAAATTTCATCCCTCTCCTTTGAAATTGCCATCGTTTTTGTAATTACCATGTTAATCAGTACGAAATGGGCCTGTAGATGTTTTTTTGTGGGTCATTTTAGGGTAGAGTGGCCCAGTGGTAAAGACGTTGAATGAGTCATCCCTGAGGCTGTGATGGTTGTGTGTTCAATGAAGGTGGCAGTATAAATGATTTGGAGTCAAATATCCTGGAACCTGAGAAATTTTAGGAGAACTTTAAAGGCACTCTCGGTAGAGCGCGTGCCTCCACCAGGCTCAACAGTTGACGTTTTGTATCCCACTGATAGGTCGGATCTGAATCTGGACTTCCAATATCTGATTGGCTTGTTATTGTCACTTGCTCAACTCATCCACCAAGTTTCATCTGAATCTGTCCAAATTTTTTTTTCTCGAGATGTCATGCTATACAATATATCGTTTTTGACCCCATCGCTCGATGGTGACAAATCATTTAGATAATTAAAAAAAAAAATCTCGGATCAGGTGAGGATTCGGATCTTTACCAAAATCAAATCAATTCGTCCTTGTCATACACCCAACCTGTCCACCAAGCTTTTTGACTTTTTGAGTCCATAACCTTTTGAGATATATGAGATTTTTTTTAGTACCTATCCACTCAATGGTGAAGAATCACTTAAAAATTATCAGATATACATAAAAATCAAATCACTTCTTCTTTGTCATATACCCAACCTGTCCACCAAGCATCATCCGAATCTGTCCACAACTTTTTGAGATATCCTGTTCACAGACAAAAAAAACCCGACAAACAGACATGCGTGAAGACATAACCTTCGCCCACATTCAGTAGCATAAGTAATAATTACGATTTGATTGTCAATAAAAACTCATCACCTTCGTGGAGAGGGCATTATGGAATGTTGATTGACATGAAAGTATTGTCACTGTTGTTGAAGAGTGGAAGTGAAGTCTCGTGAGAAGATTTAGAATGGTGGGAGTGAGAGTGAAAAAGGAGGAAGTTGCATGCGGCACTGTAAAACAAGTGGCCATCAAAGGAAGCATCCATCTTGTGTCCTTGCATTATTAACTGTGTTTCCCAAGAAATCTTTATATCTCCCACTATTCTAGAAGAACCTAGCATATGAAAAGCACTGCACTTTGCTGGATTGGGATACGACTAATAAGGCTAGCGGGGAGGGGGGGGGGATAGATGAATGCAGCTTTGGGGTTCTGAGAGGGGTAATGGCAGGAAGGTGAAGGCGACAATGAAGGAGTGACCTAAAGCTGGTCTTGGCACATTGCCTCTTCACTGCTGGGAAAAACAAATTGTACGGTTGCAGGTTTACCGGGGGACACAGTAATGCATGATCCCACAATGATGGAAGTGATGCCCAGTGCACAGGCTGTGGGTGGGGAGTTTTATTTGGAGGAAAGTCAGGGGAGTGCATGTTAAAAGAAGTAAGGTGACATTTATACCTGTTGCTGCTATTGTGAGTCACCCAGTTGATGAAAGGGCTTGTGGTATAGCAATTAATGTGTATCTAATTCAATAATAGACTCAGCTTAAGTCTGAATATTTGCTCTTATGGTAATGAGATAGGTCATCACTCTATGCTCCTCTGTTGTGTTAACTTTGTGTTAACAGATCAACCAATAGAAATAAGAGTATGGACAGTGTATAAAATAGCACCTTGTGATGGCATCATTTAATGGGAGGTGTACCAACTGCAATTTTAAATTGCAAATAAAGCAAAGAAATGGATTGAAGGAGAAAGCTACTGTCTTGGCTACCAGCTTGATCAGGCCAGCTTGATGAATTCTTACAAATCTCTTCCATGAAGCAAAAAGATTGGCTCTAATTCTCAGTGACCTGATTGCACAGCTAAAGCACACCAACATTGCTCAAATAAAACTCTACCAGAGCAAGGGATATCATGGAGCAGGGAGTTCAGGAAGCATACAGAATTGCTCTTATTTAATTATGGGACAAATAATACCCTTTCTTTTTCTCTGACAGTTTTTCCAAGTTACAAATGAAGAAGGGTCACTTGAGAGAATGGGATTAGATGGGGTCCAAAAGGTCCAGAAGTTCTTGGAAGGATGGTCTCATGAGTGTGTATCTATGACTTCAAGCAACGGCAGGTGCCCAGATTGCAATGAGTTTGGTGACCTTTCTCGTAATTGCCGTCAAAATGAGTCTTCATCCACCTTGCCTGGGAAGATAGTCAGACAACTGGCACAGACCCTTTTTATGGTCTGTTGGGCATCAACTGATTAGAATCATGTTGGCCCCAGTGATTGAAAAATATGGAGATGGTTCAAATCTTTTCATTAGAAGACTTGGAGAGGGACAACACATGTGACCACGGTGTACCCTTGATAGGCTGGCATGAATGACATTGACTCAATGGTGACAATTGTTCATCCTGAAGTCCTACATATAGCAATGGAAGGAAGGCTCACAAGATTAGTCTCACCACTAGACAAATGAAAACTATCACCATGGAAATGATCCCAGGATACTGCATAAATCTGCCAGCACCCAGATAAAATTAATATGCAGAGAGAGAGAGAGAGAGAGAGAGAGAGAGAGAGAGAGAGAGAGAGAGAGAGAGAAAGAGAAAGAGAGAGAGAGAGAGAGAGAGAGAGAAAGAGAGAGAGAGAGAGAGAGAGAGAGAGAGAGAGAGAGAGAGAGAGAGAGAGAGAGAGAGAGAGAGAGAGAGAGAGAGAGAGAGAGAGAGAGAGAGAGAGAGAGAGAGAGAGATATAGAGAGAGAGAGAGAGAGAGAGAGAGAGAGAGAGAGAGAGAGAGAGAGAGAGAGAGAGAGAGAGAGAGAGAGAGAGAGAGAGAGAGAGAGAGAGAGAGAGAGAGAGAGAGAGAGAGAGAGAGAGAGAGAGAGAGAGAGAGAGAGAGAGAGAGATAGATAGATAGATAGATAGATAGATAGATAGATAGATAGATAGATCTGACATGATAATTCAAGAAATGAGGCAGTGTGGCATTATCTAATCATCACCAAGCTCTCTACATACTTCGATGGTGGTGGTTCTGGTGCAACATTCTAAAAAGGATCGAAGCCTGAATTTCTGGGTGGATTACCGGAGACAACCTCATTACCAAAAGGGATGCTTATCCGTTGCTACAGATGGATGACACCCTGGATTTTCATTGAGTTTTACCATGTTACGAGAGGTTGCCGAATGGTGTCCTGGAGGGAGTTCCCAGATCCAAATGTATCCTGCATTTTAAAGACCTGTTTGCACATGACGACACTTTTTTGGTGCTCTCAACAACCACAGACAAGTTCCACAAATTATTCAGGAGGTAGGATGAAAGCTGCAACCCTGGAAAATGTTATTTGTTTTTGCAGAAGATCCCCATTTTTGGACACATGGTCAGTGAGTGAGGATAGACACTGATCTCAGTAAGCTGCAACTGGTACACTAGCTTTGGCAAGTCAACATGCATCAGCTTTGTAACATTTTGAGATTGGCCTAGTTCCATGGATGGTTCCTACTGGGCTTTCCCATCACTGCCTGTCTGCTAAGCTTCAGAAAAGGTGATATCTTTCTTTTAGATGCAGGACTATGAGTACGGGTCCGGCCTCATGAATTATGATTTAGATTTTACCAATTATCTTCTTCCCAATCCCAGGACAACTACTACACGAGATACAGACGCCAGCAATGTGGTAGTGGTCCTTTTTCAGGTGGATGCAAAGGGAAATAAGATCTGGTCTACTTATTCCAAGCTGTGTGGAAGGTTCATCAAAACTGAGTCACCCTAAGGAAAATAGCCATGATTATTAAAGCCATAATTCCACTGTAATATGCATCTACATCATCAACCATTCCTGCTGAGGACAGACCAGAAGAACAATTCACCTGCTGGCTGGAGTGACTGCAACAGTAGCAGCTTGCGGTTTAGCACTGTCTTGGAAAGAGCCACACTAATGCCAAAGTCTTTAATTTAAACGATGGGAAAGGTATTGATGCCACTTGCTCACTCATATGAGCAGTAGGATAAAGGAGACATAAAGCTAGATATGTCCAACCAATATGCAGAAAAACACAACCCTTTGGGATCAAATACTGTTGGACACCTGGATTTGTATCTGCTATGGAGATACAAATTTTGAAATTGACTGATTGAGGAAAAGAGCCCTTGGTATGGTGGTTGAGGATGCAAGAGTGACCATCTTGGGCTGCTGTTGCCTCCATGAATCTTGAAGTCGAGGCACTCTGGTCTTAATGGGACACCTTGGCCCTGCATTATGGAGTACTTTTTCTGAAATAGCAGAACTCGACTAGTGATTATACTTGTTGTCAGATGGTGATGCCAGGGCCCCCGAAGGAGACAGTGCTGTGAGTTGTTCATAACTTGCCCTCTGTGAGACACTTTGGCATGAACAAAAAATTAGCTCAGTTCAGGTTGAGGAATTATCGAGTCCGTGCACGCCAATATGTGGAGTCTTGATCTGGTTGCTAAAACATATGTATGGTCTGGAAAGCACCACTGTGCCAGTTTCAACCTTCAATGCAGTAGCAGAACATTAACCACCCCCCTCCCCAATCAGCATGTATCAATGGACATCATTGACCCACAACAAACAATGATGAAAGGAAACAGAGTTGTCTTCATGGTGATTGGCTACTTGAAGTGCCCATTATTTATCTTGCACACGGCCAGATCAGAGTGTTACAATTATTACCAATGCCTTAGTCACTGGATTGTTTTCACAATTCAGTTTGTCAGTGGAATTGTATACCATAATTACCTGTGTTGGAACTTCGAATTGGAAGTTTTCCAAGAGGTATCCTGTGTGCAGGACATTCACAAGATGTACATTACTGTGATGCACCCTTTCTCGACCCACAATTCAAATCTACCCCAAATAACCCTATCTAAACTAACCCAATCTCTTCTTGCAGATGACAGTGTTTTCTGTGCACCTGTCTTTCAGTTATTTTCTCATTTGTTCATCACTTGTGTTACCTGCTGCTGTTTTGACCAGTCTCAGACCAATTGTAAAGGCCTTCCAGAATTCCTTTACAGTCATTTGATTATCAGTTGATTTCACCAGGTTTGCTAATGTTATTTGGAGATATTGTCTTCAATGTAGCAATCACTCCCTGGTCCATGGGTTGATTTAGAGATGCTGTGTTGAGTGGAAGAAACACAACGTTAATGTTTTCGTTAAGGTCATGGATGGATGTTGGATGAGCTGGGGCATTATCGAAGAGGATGAGAATTTTAAAACTCAAATTCTCCTTCTCACAATATTCCTTCAACTCGGTAGCAAGCTGGGAGCTAAAATATTCACAAAATATTTTGCCTGTTATCCAGCCCTTGGCATTTGAAAACCAAGAGACAGGCAAACATTTTTAACATATCCCTTCAGAGCCCTGGGATTTTCTGGATGGCAAACCATTAACGGTTTCAATTTACAATCGCCTTCAGCGTTACCTCCCCAAAACAGCGTGAAGCGATCCTTTGCTGCTTTAAACCCAGGTGCGCTTTTCTCATCACGAGAAATGTACGTCGTACGTGGGATCCTTTTTCAAAACAGACCAGTCTCATCAATGTTGAAAATTTGTTTTGGAGAAAAAAAAAAACATCCACCTTCCTCAATAATGGCCTCGAGAAATGCAGGAAACTTCTCGGCGGCATCGGTGTCGTCAGCAGCAGCCTCTCCAGTCATTTTGATGTTGTGATAGTTGTAACGCTTCCGGAAGTTCGAAAACCACCAGAACTAGCGCTAAATTGATTCACTTCACCTTCATCACTTATTAAGTCTTAATAAATGCTTCTTGCCTTTGCTTGCATCACAAGCATGCTGACAGGCACGTTCTCCTGGTTTTGGTGTTCATTCCATGTGCGAAGCATGTGTTCCATTTTTTCCTGAATAGAACTTCGAGCAGACGGTCTCGGTCACACTCACTGAGGTTCCACATTTAGCACTTGTTTTTATTTTTTCCACACTATTTCTTATTGTTCACAACGTGGACTCACCAAGGCACAGTGCACACCTCATATCAGCGATATGACCACCTTTTTCATAATGACCTAAAACATCCATTTTTACTTCAATAGTGATGGCTTTCCAAGTTTTTTCTTCGAAGACTCCTCAACATAACAAAAAGCATCCCTTATTGTAAAGGCCTATAATGTATATATATATATATATATATATATATATTTATATATATATATATATATATATATATATATTACACATATCTTCTTCTTCTTCTTTCGGCTGCTCCTATTAGGGGTCGCCACAGCGGATCATCCGTATGATCCGCATAGTGATTTGGCACATTTCTTTTTTTACGCCGGATGCCCTTCCTGACGCAACCCTGGTCGCCTCTTACGACACAGGGATATGGTACACCTATTTTAACCGGGGTATACACCGGCCCAGTATACTGGTACTCATTTCGCCGACCTCGGAAGGATGACAGGCTGAGTCAACCCCCTGGTGTATTAATTCAGTGGCCCAACGGGGCTTCAACTGAGGACCTTTTGGATCCCAAGCCGCTGCCCTAACCACTGCGCCAACACCAGGCTTTAGGTGTTGTGGAGAATGGTTACATCAGAATATATACATAAGAAATAATAAATGTATAATATATGTAAATAATTGTAAATATTAATATAACAGATATATATATATATATATATATATATATATATATATATATATATATATATATATATATATATATATATATATATATATATATGTATGTATTAGAATCAACTCTATCTTGCTGGCATTTGCTGTTATAACGAACATGTTTTCATGCTGTTGAGTGCGAAAATTTATATATATATATATATATATATATATATATATATATATATATATATATATATATATATATATATATATATATATATATATATCATAAAATAATATGTCGACATATATATATATATAATATATAAATAATAATACACAAATAATTGTAAATATTAATATAACATACTTATACAGTGTATATATATATGTATATATATATATATATATATATATATATATATATATATATATATATGTATATATATATATATATATATATATATATATATATATATATATATATATATATATATATATATATATATATATATATATATATATGTTGTTGCGGTTCTGGGAACAGCATCCCTCCAAGGCAATGGCATCCAACATACAGTGGTCCCCAGACAGTTATTTCATTAATATATGTTCAGATAGTCCCTTCCTTCTTGTCTAATGGGACAAACGGGACAAGTGCGTTGTGTGATTCTCATAGTTAGGTCTGATTATATTTCTGAACTTATTCCTCTTCTTTTTCTCTTATTCATGAGGTAAATCCAAGCAATGGGTTCTTTTGATGGCCAGCGGGCGCTGTGCTTGGACACCCACCTGTAAAAACCATGGAAAACCAACACCAAACGCCCACGCTGTCCCAAATACGTGCAGCATAGCGGTAATTTCCACCCATTGGGCAGAGGAGATAGGAATCATAACCAACACGATGGCGCGCTGCAGGAATGCTGTCCTGAGGAAATAGAACTAACAACACACCAAATGCGAAAACTTACAGTTCGCACGCGGCACACTCTTTTCACCCCACTTTTGAGTCTAAAAATTATCTCTATCTTCTTCCTCAACCTAAACCTACATCCAATAATGATATCCAACCTTTTCCTTCAGTTCATGACACAGATCAGGGCCGGTACCGTGCACACCACCACTTTTGATAAATGACCACATGCTCAATGGTGGCGGACCCATGCGCAGCCCTGGGGTAATTTATTATCACACAAATAGCAGGGCACGGATGGCACACATCTTGTTCGGATCTGCGAACATATATTTATC
>NC_140961.1:99009960-99042460 GCF_056783735.1 Eptatretus burgeri
GTTCAAATCCCACTTGGCTGTTGAATTAATACCAGGTGGGGTTAACTCTGCCTGGCATCCTCCTGAGGTTGGCAAAATGAGTGACAGCTTGCTGGTATCCTGTGTGCGAGTGGTGGCCTGTCGAGCATTGTGCCCAATCGCCAAGGAGACTGCTTAAGGAGCACCAATGCTATGCACAGAGTCTGGTCCCAGTGGATGGATATATGTATATGTGTATATATATATATATATATATATATATATATATATATATATATATATATATATATATATATATATATATATATATATATATATATATATATATATATCCATCTGTTTCCTCTCTCCAGGCTTGGATCCTGGACATAAGGTATATTTTTGTTTGACAAATTGGGGTTAAACACCTATTGTGCTACATGTTCAGATTGAAGAACAATAAATCACATGAGTATTTTATTTCACTGCCGGCATTTCAATTTGCACTGACAGCTTAAATTTGGCTGGTGAACAATCACAAACCAAGGAATGGAAAACTATATTTGTTCATTGGCCTGGGTTCTATCCACATATATTCATGGACAGTGCTTCACTTTGATCATTATCACAAAGCTATGTGCATTCTAAAACTAACCAACATTAATTCCAGGAACAAAGTTGGAGTTCCACAATCTGTCAAGTGGTTGAACTAATTTTCCAGGACAACAAACTCTACTGACGGTACTGCACATATGATAAATAATTATTTGTAATTTGGTGTTTGGCAATAGTTCGATGATACAACTGAGCCAAAAGCCACTTTTCGGCAATCGCATTTGCAGTTCAAATTATTTAGATTTTGATGAGAATATTAAAAGGCTTTCGCCATCACTGGTTGTATCCAACTGTAGGAAATGAATGGTGATATCAACAGGCAAATGAAAAAGATCTCCTTCAGTATTTGTCCAAAAATCCACTCTTCTGAATGTCGGGAGCAAAATCAGCCAACAAGCTTTTGCCGAGGAAGAAATTCAGACGCAAGTTGGCCAAACCAAAAGGTTTTCGATACAATTTGAAAAATTCTGAAAAGACTCTTGATGTAGATGAATCTAAAATCTGCGGTAAAGATTTGGACGAGTTACAGGAAGATGGCAGATAGGTAATGGGGGTCTTGCTGTTATTTGATGAGCTGGAATGTGCAAGTTCAAACTTTCGCTAAACAGAGTGAGGTAGAAACAACATTACCTCATTATTGGATAACCTTATGGCCTTAAATATATCTGACAGACACTGACAATAGTGAGCGAGGGTGGAGACTGTGAATTATTTTGCACAAGGAAAGTTCAGAATTAGACCTGTCACCTTGTGAATACACCAGTGGTGTATTAAGTTGAACATTTTTCTTTTCAATTTCTGTTATTTATCACAATGTATTCTTTGGAATCATTTGATGCACATCTTTCAATTTGTTTGTAAAGCAAATATAAATGTTCCAATCATTCAACTCGCGATTCGAGGAGAGGGTGTTCTGTGTTGGATTTAAATATTGTATCCTACTATACTTCATTGGAACCTGAAGAATATCCAAAATACACATTGTTTTGTGTTTCTTTAAACCATTGTTCTGAATTTATTTTAATCATTGTTTAGGTTACGTAATTTGGATCAAGCAATCATCTCCAAAAAGTATGATTCTCAGGAATTGGCGAAGAGGCAAAATTTTCCATCACATTAATAAGAAATCGAACAGAAGACCAGGAAGGAAACCAAATAAGTAAAGAGCAAAGATGGAGTCATCAGGAGGAACCACCTGGATAGGATTTGAGTTTCAGCTGCTACTCCACAACGCTCAAACCCATCCAGGAGTTTAAACTGGAGTAACATCAAATAAAAAATAATTATAAATATTAGCTGGTGAGTCCACTTAAAAACTGGAGCTTAAACTGGAGATTGCCTGTTCAAGCTTCCAGACACTCTCAGCTACTGGTGGTCTCGATGCCTCCCAGACCCTCGGCCATCAGTGATGAATCTCCAGAAGCCTACTTCCTTCAAAGCAGTGACTTAAAAAAAATAAAAATAATAATAATAATGAACCCCTGATGTATTGCGTTGCATTTTAGGTGTTTTTTTTAAGTGCAGTTGTGGCTAAAGTAGCACATATTAGTTGTTTTTGTCATGACTTACTTGTATCAGATCATCCTAAAGATGAAGGGAAATTCAGCTCCCACAGTGCACCCCCGACTCCCTTGACTCATCGCTGTAGGTGTTCAGCATGACCTTTGTGGAAGAAATCAGAACAGCGTTGACATTTTCCACAAGGGTGTGTGTGTTTGACTCCAACTGTAGGGGTGTGATGAAGTAATAGTTCTGTTTGGCATGTTCACTTTATTAATTAAGAGGTGGAGGAGAGGGTGTTCTGTGTTGGATTTCATTACTTTATTGGAAGCATGTTTAATTCAGCATTCATGACGCTGCTGTAGTAAGTAGTGTATCCTATTTGTGGATGCTGGACCATCAGCACAGGAGCAATGATAAACAGTCTATGGAGATAAACCTGTCGAGTTAGCAGGACCATCCAAGAACCGGCTGCGAGAGGAGAGATATGGCGGGTCATTTATTTATCAGTCCTAAGATATTTCTTAAATTGAATTGATATTTGTTTTGTTTGCTCTTATTTTCCTGCTGTGGCACCTCGTGCGAGGCTGATGTAAATCGGAGCATTTGGGGGAAAAAAGGATGAAAGGGTGGGGGAGGTGGGAGTATGGGGACAATACTCGTATAGTGTGCTGCTTTATTTGCAATTGTCTAAAGTTGAAAAGTGGGATTGCAATTGCATGATGGGAATGCTGGGAGTGAGAGGATTAAATAGAGGATGGTGTCCATGGTGCTGTAAAACAACTGGCAACGAGAAAGTATCTCGAATAGAAAGCCTGTTTGCATCAGCTATGTACTCAAACTAAATTTTATGAAAACAGCAGCTAAAAAAAGTAAAAATGTATTCATTTGTTTTCTCAATATTCTTATAAGGATGTTATAATATTCTTATAAGGAAAAAGGTTTGTTGAAAATTTGATGACAAAAGCTCAAATGGTAAAAAAAGTTCTCGCCTGGCCAGATGCACTCAAGCTCAATGGTAAATAAAGAAAGAAAATGGAAACGATTAAAAATTAAACCTGGCCATCTTGCTCTGATGCACAGTGGACAGGCTAGTTAGGCCTCTTTTTCTTTACTGTGACTTTGCACTTTGACCCAATTATTAATTAGTCTTCTCCATATCCTTACTATAATTCATGAACCAGTATTTGTTTGTGTTTTGTTCGTTTGTTTGTTGTGCTGCTCCTCCTACAGTCCTGGGCCAATTGCATCCAGACTTGCTACATCAGATCAGCATGACCCCAATTAATGTATTGGGGTGTTTTAATCTTTGCTGGTGGTCTTGGGGGTGGGGGTGAGATGCAACCCAGGTCGAAAAACCAGTAAAGACCAGTAGCTTACTGGTCAACTGGTACCAGTTGAAAACCAGTAGCCAACTGGTACCAGTAAAGCCAGCTGGTTTCTTACTGGTTTTAATATGGAAATTGGAATAGAGTGATATATTACCAGTTGAAATACAATTGTATTTAATAACTGGTATCAACTGGGAGACCAGTACATTGCAACTGGTATCAACTGGAACCAGTAAGACTTTAACTGGTACAAATATGAGCTACTGGTTTTTTCAACTGGGAAATTGGAATTCTGACTGAATTTAACTGGTACCAGTTGAAACCAATAGAGACCAGTTAAAGACCAATTAGAACCAATAGAGACCAGTTAAAGACGAGTTGAAAATGTGTACTGGTTTTAACTGGTTTTTCGACCTGGGAAATTCTCCATGTCAATGTATATCGTGTAGTGCCGCCTCCAGGTGTGGAAGGGTATTACAAGTCTCCACCATTTACAGTACAGTATTCCTGTATTCACGTTTTCCAGTGCAGTGAGGTGTTTTGAATTATAAATAGTTTGTATGTTTTTTGCTTGATGTACATAACCCAGGTTCTTATTTAATTTTCGGGAATGATTGAAGCAGCTGTCAGTTAAATATACACCATCCAAATAAAGGTAGACGTCAGAAGAATGCGTTGCATGCTTGGAACAAGATCGCCTGTGGGGTGGGTACTCTGTCTGCTAGTTCTTATTATAAGGGTTTGTTGAAAATTTGATGACAAAAGCTGAAATAGTGAAGACAGACACACACACACACACACACACACACACACACACACACACACACACACACACACACACACACACACACACACACACACACACACACACACACACACACACACACACACACACACACACACACACACACACACACACACACGAAAACCCTGTCTCCCGCTTCATGGGCAGATGGGTCCTAGAAAGCACCAACATTTTTGACCGGTCGCACGTGGTCTGTTCCTCACGTGGTGCCAGTCCACTCTTTGACCTTGGTTGATGTTTAAATGTCCTTATAGCAACTTAAAAAGTACATGGACATTACTTGGCTGCTGACAAAAAGGCCCCAACTCCACATACTGACCCGACCCAACTGAAGAAAAAAAAATAAGCAGAATATGTCACAACAATTCAAGAAAATACATAATAATGAATATGGCCAAATTGCAATGGTCATTCAAGGTCAACATCTGTGAGATGTATGGACCTTCTTGTCACTGTGATGATTTTACTCTCGCCAGAGGATACTGCATTTGGCTCCGATTAATGAAACGACACATCATGTGAAAACATAGGCCACAAACGCCATCTGGTGGTAGCGAGTATTACACATTATCCTTTTTCAACCAAGTACATCGATGAAGTTTGCCAATGAGAATGTGACGACATCTATAAAATATGTACAATTGGAATGTGACAACATATTCTATAAAATATGTACAATTATAATGTGACTACATCCATAAAATATGTACAATTATAATGTGAGTACGTCCATTAAGTATTTAGAATTAGAATGGGAGTACATCTATAAAGTGTGTACAATTAGAAAGTGAGTACGTCTAAAAGTATTTACAATTAGAATGCGAGTACATGTATAAAGTATGTAGAATTAGAATGTGAGTATATCTATAAAGTATGTGCTATTGGAATGTGAGGATGTCTGCAAAGTATGTAGATTTTGAATGTGAGTACATCTATAAAGTATGTGCTATTGGAATGTGAGTACGTCTATAAAGTATGTAGAATTAGAATGTGAGTATATCGATAAAGTATGTAGAATTAGAATGTGAGTATATCGATAAAGTATGTGCGATTGGAATGTGAGTATATCGATAAAGTATGTAGAATTAGAATGTGAGTCCATCTATAAAGTATGTAGAATTAGAATGTGAGTATATCGATAAAGTATGTGCGATTGGAATGTGAGTATGTCTATAAAGTATGTAGATTTTGAATGTGAGTACGTCTGTAAAGTATGTACTATTAGAATGTGAGTACATCTATAAAGTATGTACAATTGGAATGTGAGTACATCTGTAAAGTATGTATAATTAGAGTGAGTACATCTATAAAGTATGTACAATGGGAATGTGAGTACATCTGTAAAGTATGTACAATTAGAATGAAGGTACTCTAGAAGGGAGTATGTACTCTGTAAAGTATGTACTCTAGAAGGGAGGCGGGGCCGAAAACGGGGTGGGGCGGAAGGGCGAAGTCCCGCGCGATAAAAGACGGACACGGGCGGGCGGAAAAAAGCTCCCTGAGAGGCTCCCAAAAAGAAGGTTTCCGAAAAGGCTCCCTCTCGTGGTTCTTCTTCCTCTTCATCTTGGCTGGTGGTTCGGTTGGTTGGTCATCAGGAAGAGGTCCTACGCCCGTGCCTTGGCGATCGGGCCTGTCACAAAGGCACGGACGGGAGACTCGGCAGCGCCCGTTGCGAGGTGGACCTGTGCGTCCGGACGGGGAGTGCCGGAGAGGGTTCGCCTGCCACAAGAGAGGTCGGGGCCAGGCGCGACCACGCTGACTGTCGCGGTAGAGGGACTCACCAGAGACAAAAGGGAAGTCGTGACTTTCTTTTCTTTGGGGATTTGGTGTGAATGTCCGTGGGTGGCGCCAGTCTGGCTAAAGTAGAACTGTTTCAGTGTTGCCGTGTGTACGCGTATTCGGGTGTAGCTCTGCATCGTTGCTTTTATTGTTCTAGTTACTATATGTGCATTTTGATTGTGTATTGCTGTAAATACGTGCCTTACGTGCTTGTCTGTGTGTGCGTGTGAATAAAATGCTTGCTTGTTGAACTGTGCCCGCTCTGCTTCGTCTCTTTTCCTCTTTTATTGACCCTCCATCCTGCTTCACGTAAAGGGTTCGTAGTGGGATTAATACGCCTGGTAATTAATCGGAACCGTCGAGGCCGACGATAACACCGCTCGGTTATCACTGTAGCATGGAACGGACCGCTTAAGCGGATCGTGTCCGGAGTCGGCCTGTGGCGTGGTACGATCGCCCGGTCGACCATCCGCGCAGGTACTTAGGTAGATCGAATTTAGCGAGCAACCCTATCCTGCGAGGGTGGGCAATTGGCACGGTCGTGGTGGGGTTAAACCCCCACCCGTGACTAGCTCCCGGCGTTGTTCCGAGAGGGTCACGACTGAATTGTCCGTCCGGTGGGCGACGCAGTTGCGATTCGAGTGACATGGCCGTCCGCACGCCGGCGGGCGCGAATTCGCAACGGTATGTACAATTAGAATGTGAGTACATCTGTAAAGCATGTACAATTAGAATGTGAGTACATCTGTAAAGTATGTACAATTGGAATGTGAGTACATCTGTAAAGTATGTACAATTGGAATGTGAGTACATCTGTAAAGTATGTACAATTAGAATGTGAGTCCGTTGATAAAGTATGTACAATTAGAATGTGAGTACATTTATAAAGTATGTCCAATTATAATGTGAGTGTATAAAGTATGTCCAATTATAGTGTCAGTACATCTACAGAGCACATACTATTTGAATGTGAGTTCGTCTATAAAGTATGTACAATTAGAATGTGAGTATATCTGTAAGGTATGTACAATTAGAATGTGAGTACATCTGTAAAGTATGTACAATTAAAATGTGAGTACGTCGATAAAGTGTGTACAATTAGAATCTCAGTACGTTGATAAAGTGTGTATAATTAGAATGTGAGTACATCGATAAAGTATGTACAATTAGAGTGAGTACATCTGTAAAGTATGTACAATTAGAGTGAGTACATCTGTAAAGTATGTACAATTGGAGTGAGTACATCTGTAAAGTATGTACAATTATAATGTGAGTACGTCTATAAAGTGT
Organism: Eptatretus burgeri; assembly: GCF_056783735.1. NCBI lineage: Eukaryota > Metazoa > Chordata > Myxini > Myxiniformes > Myxinidae > Eptatretus > Eptatretus burgeri. The sequence continues at coordinate 99,017,239 of NC_140961.1, forward strand.
GTACAATTAGAATGTGAGTACATTTATAAAGTATGTCCAATTATAATGTGAGTGTATAAAGTATGTCCAATTATAGTGTCAGTACATCTACAGAGCACATACTATTTGAATGTGAGTTCATCTATAAAGTATGTACAATTAGAATGTGAGTATATCTGTAAGGTATGTACAATTAGAATGTGAGTACATCTGTAAAGTATGTACAATTAAAATGTGAGTACGTCGATAAAGTGTGTACAATTAGAATCTGAGTACGTTGATAAAGTGTGTATAATTAGAATGTGAGTACATCGATAAAGTATGTACAATTAGAGTGAGTACATCTGTAAAGTATGTACAATTAGAGTGAGTACATCTGTAAAGTATGTACAATTAGAGTGAGTACATCTGTAAAGTATGTACAATTATAATGTGAGTACGTCTATAAAGTGTGTACAATTAGAATGTGAGTACATCTATAAAGTATGTACAATTAGAGTGTGAGTACGTCTATAAAGTATGTACATTTAGAATGTGAGTACATCTTTCAAGTATGTCCAATTAGAGTGTGAGTACGTCCATAAAGTATGTCCAATTATAGCGTCAGTACATCTACAGAGCACATACTATTAGAATGTGAGCATGTCTATGAAGTCGGTGTATTAAGAAAGGGAGTGCATCTATAATGTGCGTGCTATAAAAATACGTCTACGTCAGTAAAATAAGTGCATCTATAAAATACTTACGTACCTACATCTATATAATCCATATAATTTAACGTGAACCCATGCAATGAAACTGAAAAGGTCTGTTTGTCCACTATATGAACATAAACCTAAGTCGTCAATGCATTGTCTACAGACCACACAAACACAAATACACCACCAAACAAAACAAGTTCTGGTAAGGGTCTACAATCTCTAATTGTTCTTTCTCGTTTGTAATTGCAAGGAAAAGCATTGCGTGCATCACACATTGTAGGAACAGCATTGTAGCTTTGTGGGATGAACAAATCTGAGAATTAGTGGCAGCCGTGCAAGGATTCTGAATCTGTTTCATTTGGTGCAAATATTTATGAGCTCCTGATTATGGTTTATTATCATGTAAGAAGATCTCTGTGTGAAAGGAGGTATGCCTTGGTGGTCTGTTGTGATTACACCTATGTGACACAGGAAACACACTTATCACCTCTCACTTTTACATCGATCAATTTGAATACTCGTATCAATCACCATTTGAGAAATCCAGCACAAAATACATGTATAAATGAATTCGATTTTACCTAAAGGCAGTGTTGGTGATCATTTTTGTCTCCCTGAAATTTATCCCAAAAAAGAGAAATGATCCTGAGAAGGCATTGTCAAATGGGAAGAAGCATTGATCCACATCTTGGTTCTTGTTGTTTCAAAATGGAATACAGTTCAAGCTGTTGGAACGATAATTGCTACCTTTTGTGGGATTGCAAACAAATATTGCATGTTACAAATATTGCAACCGTGAACATACAGTAACCTAGATATATGATACAAACTGCAGTTTTTCTTTATGAACATTAACTTGATTGCGTGATTTCATTCTGCAAGTTTCTTGATTTCAATACTATATAACTTCCACTTCTGAACCTTATACAATTATCTTTTGATAATTCATCATTGAGAACTTTTATTTGCTCGATTCCTTCAAAGCACGACAATATACAAACGGGTTATGGTTTTAGATCAGGTGTGAAAAGTTTCTGAAAGAAAATATTTGACTCTGTCGGATATTTCATCCAACGTATTCTCAAGTCCAAGTTGTTTGGTCCCATGAGTTCATTCATTACGGAGAGATATCCGAGTGAAAACCATCATTCTGGTGACTCCTCGAAAGAAATTTTGTGATACGGAGCGTACTGTGCACCAAATGGATTGTGAATCCCAATGTTTTGTTTACATTCATGTGGACATAAAAAAGAAGGTATTTTCACATAGTATGGTGTTGCACAAGATCCTTTTTACACTTTGAGCTAGTGCTTTGGTCTTGGACTCAATCAAAAGAATAAATGAAACATCATGCATGTTAGAAGCAAAAATTCAATGCAGTTTAAAATATGGGATTTTGATATACATTGAGATTTTTTTCCCATGTGATCTTGACCTCTGCTATGCATGATATAATGATTTGTGGGTAACATCTGTTATCTTGGTTCCATGGAAGTTACAGCTTGTGAGATGGAGATGTATTGCTTTTTGCTGATTAATCTCAAATCAACATATTTGTGGGATTCAGAGCTGCTCTCTTATCTGCCGACATGGGGTTGGTTTCATGACCACTTGCCCTTCAGACATCTAGTTGGATCTGTCGAGTCAAGCGTTTGTTAAGTTCCGGTTCTGGAGAAAGCAAAGCTAGGTCTTTACTCCTTTGTGTTTTTCTGTCATCTCCACAACCTCAAGCTCTCCATTCCTATCTCATAATGACTCTTCTGGATGCGAGGAAGGAGGAAAGGTGTGTGTGTGTGTTTTTGTTAATGGTTATCTCCATATACATACGAGTTTCAGAAGGTGGAACAGAGTCCTCCCATGTTTTGAAGTATCCATTTCTGTTTTATTAATCGATCACGATTCATGGAGCAAGCTGTGAAGTTTTGTTGTTCTCAGTTTGTTCCGAGGGTTCTTTTCAGTTGTGTATGTGTGTGTGTTTGTGCTTCAAGAGTGCTGCCCATCATTACCTCATACTTTTTCCCATACTGACCCTCTGCACCCCCCCAGCCCCCTTCCAACCTGCCATTCAACAATTACCCCATGCACGTGAAGCGAAAAGTGAGGTTGAGCTTCTGTAGGTTCACTTCTGTCCATCTGTCTGTCCACAAACATCGGTTTATGATTGAGGAGCAATCTAATTTCAATTGAATGTTATATTTTGAACACGAATGGGAACATAATTTGGAAAAAAATCCTGTATTTTTCACAGTACTTTGGCTCTGAATTTGTCTCGATCGAACATGCACAGAGAGGAGTGAGATAATTGTTTTACTCTTTCCGCCTGTCTGGCACTCAAACAAAATTTAAAATCATTCCAAACAGGAAAGTCACTGTTTTAGAGGACACAAACAACAGGCACAAAGAATTAATGTAACGTGTTAGATGTAGGGTGATGAAATAGCCACTGTGTTACCGGCACGAAACTTATACGGCCTTTCAAATCATTATTTTTTTCAGTTTCATTATATACTTGAACACTGCATTGGGTAAGGTGTTCTATGAACTGCGTAGTTTGTGATGTCTTTCTCTCCCTATTTTGAACTTTTGTGAATAAGTGAACCTGTTACTCTCTGTCCTTTCTCTATGGGCTTATATTTCTGTATACAAAAATAAATACTTATTACCTCCACCACCAAAGGTGAGGGAGGTTATGTTTTCACCCCTTCCTGTGTGTTTGTTTGTGTGCAGAATGTCTCAAAAAGTTGTGGACAGATCCAAATGAAATTTGGTAGAAAGGTTCTCAATGGTGTATGACAAGGATGAACTGATTCGATTTTGGTGAAAATCTGGATCCGGATCCGACCACTATAATTTTTAAAGTGATTCTTTCACCACTGAGAGATCGGGCTAACCCGATATATAGTACGATATCTCAAAAAGTTGTATACGGATTTGGATGAAACTTGGTGGACTTGTTGGGTGTGTGACAAGGAAGAATTGATTCAATTTTGATGAAGATCCAGATCTGATAATTTTTTAAGTGATTCTTCACTGTTGAGAGATCGGGCTAAACTGATATATAGCATGATATCTCAAAAATTTGGGGACGGATTATGACAAAGCTTGTTGGACACGTTGGGTGTGTGTCACGGATGAATTGATTCGATTTTAATGAATATCCGAATCTGGATCTGATAATTTTTTAAGTGATTCTTCACCATTGAGAGAGAGGGCCAAAAACAATATAATGTACGATATTTCAAAAATGTATTGATTTGGGCCCAATATGTTCTCGTGGATCAGGCATTACGTGGCGGAGGTATATGCTCTACCGAATGCCCTTCCAGTTGGTTGTTGTTTTGCACCAATCATTATGACTTTACATTTTATTGCAACAGCAATCGCTTCCAGAAGCCTACATGACATAAAACTACTGTAATCACATGCCATCTCAATATGCTTGCTCATTTTTAAAATTATACATGTGAGCTAAATCATACAATAGTCTATGCTGTACATGAAAATAATTTATTCAAGTCGACTGAGAATGCTCAGCAATGCGTTGTTTAAGTGAAAAAGGGAAATAAATATGGAATGACAATGCAACATACATACAGTGGTCTACACAGCCCCCCTTTTTGTCTAATTTCCATATATTTATCTAGAGCATATATGTGTATATATATATATATATATATATATATATATATATATATATATATATATATATATATATATATATATATATATATATATATATATATATATATATATATATATATATATATATATATATAGACAAATGTGCAGGTGGGGTTGGTGGACGGATTTTTTAAACCTCCTTTTCCACTTGTATGCACCAAGTACTTGGAAGTTTGAACCACAACTCTAAGTACAAAGTATGTGTTGAAATGTTGTCTCCACAATTTAATGTCGCACTACCTAAGCCTGCTCAGTTTTTATTAAGGCATAAAGAGTGCAAAATTCCTAATTTTGATACAAAATATGTGTGGCCCTTTCAAGATAGATTTTAACCTGTTTTGTGTCCAAACAAGTATGGATATTATTTTTAAACAGTGATGTGGAAAATAAATGCACAGAAAGTTATTTATTTATTTATTTTGCAGTCTTGCCTCAAAAACCAATGAAAAAAAAATGAAAGTTAACTGAAGTTGTTTTTTATTATGTATGCAAGTGTAGTGGAATTTTGGACTGATCCAACCGCTCTTTCTCTATATATGTACCACTTACCTCACTTCCCCTTTATTCCTCTCCCCTCGTAAACCTCTTCATTAAAGATTTTTATTTTCAATCCAATTTGGCTGCCAAACCACATGACCATTGATGTCATCAAATTAATTTTAATTATTAAAAAAATAATTTCCTCATGTGTATAGAATAAATAGACCCACCCAAAGTGATTTAAATAGGCAAAGTTTCTACAAAACAATATAATTCAATAGTCTCAAGAAAAATCAACTTCATGTACTCACCAGTTCACCTTAAGTCCCTCTTCCAGATTTGTGTTTGCATATGTTATAAGTTTTTGAAAAACTATCTGCACTCCAACTGTAATAACACTACAAACCTAAAAACAATTTAATAACAATCGACCTTTTCATGAAAATAATTTTAATTCATATTCGAAGGCATTCCGGTCACAGCTGACTGTGGCGGCCATCAGTATAGTATGTATCTATCTCCCAACATGTTATTTACACTCTCAAAACATTTCTCAATCAACTATTGAACTTACAAATTCATTGCTTAATACGTCTTGGCTTACGAGGTGGAGGGAGACTTAAAATGTGTTAATTACAGGCTTCCTAAGTTCCAGAAATCGAACGTTATAATAATAAATAGTTTGAAATCGGAAAAAAGTACAAGGGAAAAGATTGAAAGTACTGTATTTTGTTAACATAGTGTAAAAATTGGGATTCCTACAAACACTACATCTCAAACTCCCTTCCCCCATCAACAACCGTAATCAAACTCATGCACACCATGTTGAGCAATCCAAACTTCCTCTTTCGTGTGCATACATAATAAATAGATGTCCCCTTATAAATGTAGAAAGCAAACTGAATGTTGGTGTTTCCAGTATTTAATTCATGGTTACTATTATGTATACTGTATTAAACAAGGAGAGGTGAAGTATATTGATAATATAACCTTAATTATTGTTTAGGATGATGATGGATAACTATTATTATAATTATAATAACAACAGAATATTTTTAATAATCATTGCTTATTGCTGTTTTTAAATATTCCTTTGCAAAGCATTCTCTTGTATTACTGTGTTTCCAACCACAACAAGATGTCAACAAAGATTATAGAATGAGATGGTGCTGTTGTGATAATGGTGTTGGCATGAGCATGTGCCATACATACTTCTTCATTCATGTTTTGTTGCCACTGCATATTATACTACTCACAGTGGTGGTGTACACGACTTCACTACGTAATATATATATATATATATATATATATATATATATATATATATATATATATATATATATATATATATATATATATATATATATATATATATATATATGACACAGTCAAGGCTGGTTGGGACTTTCTATTTTTATTTTGGATAAAATTGAGCTGAGCATTAACAACAGTCTGATAGCTAACACTGTTTCTAACAATTAACTTCTTTCTTTGTCTTACCTGTCTCTCTTTTGCTTGCTGATGCCATCAGAGGTGAGGAGCCCTGACATTGTTCTGCTTGTAACGCTTGCTAGAGAGGGTCACTTGAGCTGCGAGCCTGCTGCTTGCTGTATGGCTCTGGTGTGTGTGTGTGTGTGTGTGTGTGTGTGTGTGTGTGTGTGTGTGTGTGTGTGTGTGTGTGTGCTTGCATGGGCAATGTGTGGTTTGTATGGCCGCGCAGCTTGCTCAGATTCAACAGGGTCTTGCCGGCTTTGTTGTTTCAGCGCCCCTCCCACACTTGACTTGTGACGACGTGGATAGTGCACTCCAGCCCTCGCCCAGGACAGCACAGGCTCGAGGTAGTTCTGTGGCCCAGGCCCCAGCAAACTTCACTTCCTCCCTGCCTGCCTGCCTTGCTGCGCCACAATGCATTTTGCCGTTTGCCTCAGACACACTGCACACTTTACGGTGCTTACACACACACACACACACACACACACACACACACACACACACACACACACACACACACACACACACACACACACACACACACACACACACACACACACACACACGAAAAAGACTGGTTCTGGTTCATTAGTTGGTCACAATCCTTGCATGAGGGTTTCAATCCAAGAAGCTCGATACCTTCAAAAATACACATTCATGCATGCGCATTACAATGTCGGCCTACCCCTACATCTCCCACCTAAAACAATTCATCTATTTTCTCACCATCTCAAATATTAACCTTAAATTTTTGTTCTTAAAATAAATGAAATTGCAAGTTAGTTGCTGGAATTGTAAATAATTCTCTCAGACTTTAAAAATAAACGGAAGACAGAGTTAAAAGTAAAACTTAGAGGAGGAAACAAAGTGTGGTTTGGCAGTGGTTTATCGTTTCACTTGTTGCTGTGGTGGCTTTCCCATTAATACCACTGTGTATTTCTTTTAATATTTGCTGAGCACTTGTAGCAGGTGTTGATGATGCTGCATAGTAGATGAACATTCAAACCATATGGAAAGTACTCTTGGAACTGATGCAATTTTTAGTTATTGCTACCACTATGCATGTAACTCATTAAAATGGCAGTACAGTCTTTTAACACAGACTGAGGATGTCGCTCTGGAGCATACTTCTGAGACAATTGGCCTGTTTTCTTTAGAGCCAGGGTTGAGCTTTGAGGGTGGAATCCAAGACTCACAAGACGGGCCGTTCCAACTTTTTACACAAATGAGTAGCGGTTACATTTGCCGGGGGTAAGTCAGATGCTTGACCTCGTGAGATGAGCCAGCTTCTCCATTTTGGAAGATTAGCCAGATGTTAGAGATGTTGAGGTAGGCCAGAAGCTCTCCAGTCGCTGAGATAATATTGATGTTTTAGTTGCTTAGGTAATGCACCAGCCCGAGTTGTTGAGGAAACATATATTTAGTTGTCAAGGAAATCTTGCAGTTTTACTGAATGAGGAAGTCCAACTTTTCCATTTTATTAGAGAACTACATTGCAGTCGATGTCTGCTCAACTTGATAAGGTTAGCTACCTGTTATACATGCTCAGGTAATCCAGAAACACTAGTTTGTAGGTAACCCAATTGCTCAATGTATGCAGAAGCTACAATTGTTGAATTCTCCCGCTGGATGTCAAAAACGAATCGGGTACGACTAATCGATCAGTTGCTCCGTCAACCCGGGCGGAAAGTCGTGTACCCCACAAAAAAATCGAAAGATTTTCCTGATTGATTGGTAAGGTAAGTAGCAGGTATATACACTCGATAATTTGTATCCAAGTGTGGATTCATTTATCTTAAATGTCCACTTATTTCATGATAAAATCTATTTCCATCAAAACAACATCTTCCTTCTCCACAAAACATTACAAACACAGCATCACTTGCTCGCAGGTGCAAAACCTGGCACAAGCCTTTTCTTGACATCTTCTTATTTCACCTGGTTTATTTAAGTCACACATCAGCAAATCGACCTGTTGATTAATGCCTTGATTCATCTCCTTGTCTTGGAAGTTCAGCCATCTCCTTGCCATCTATATGTAACAACCAGAAACGGGCTGATACTGTATATGCTGAGAAATTCAAAACAGAAAAATTGCTTATCTGCACTACCATGGGATTGCTTACGCATGTTCTCACCCAACTGAGCTTTCTGGTCTCATTTACATTTTCCACTAACAGTTTCCTACCTGCTTGCCATAAACAGCCGTGATACTAGCTGTTACAATGGCAGTAGCAGGCAGGTCATGATGTGATGATACTGAGGCATTTCCTCAAGCTTGTGATCCCATCTGTACTTACAGGTAGCTCTGCGTTCAACTACCCGAATCCATCCTACTCTGATCATACGGCCCGTCTACCCAGCAAACCAGGTGAGAGTTGTGTCTGAAATGATGTTCACATGAAAGGTTTACATGGCATTTGAGAATTTGATGAAATTGTCAGATCATAAGTATGAGTATCATCTTGGTGTAAAAGCACTTCATAAGAGAACTTTCTGTTGCATTCAAGGTCAGGTAGTTGTGCATATTTCAGCAAATTGTGCTCTGTCTGTAAGGCCTGATCGTACAACAATTCCGACAATGCTTGTGAACTTATTTTTGGAATTAAAAAGGCAGAAAGGTGTTTTCAGTTTAAAACTGAACGTAACATTCTTGTGCACCTCTAAATTTTTGTGACCCATAATGCTTGCTCCAATAGCAGACCACTTTGATGTCATCGCAAGATTAACCCAAGTAACGTCAATGCACGGAAAACTGATGTGATGTAGTTTTGTTATGAGTATGGTAAATTATATTTATTTTAGTGGAAAATAAATCCTGGCTACATATTTAATTGCATGATAGTGTAGTTGAGATGTAACATGTTTGCCTGTGAGCTTGATAGCTTGGGTTTGATTCTTGATCAGACTGTAAAATCCTCTGGTAGCCTGATTTCATTCTGGTGTTTCGCATTGCATCACTGCTCTATCTTCCTGAGTAAATGCTTAAAGGTCCACAGAACCAAAAATAAATATATATTTTTGTTGTTGTGATTATCTTGATGTTTAAATAATACACAAAGAACTGTTTGTGGTTTTCAATTCTAATTTTTTTTGAGGTGTTAGAGTTAAAAATGTAAACCCGTCAGGTTCCACCCCTAAAAATTTCAGGTAAACTGCCATGACATAATTAAGGGAAAGATTGTCAGCACGCAATGGATAATGGCCGCACAACTTGCTTCAGACTGGTCAGAAAGTAAATTTGACGAATAATTTTCTCATCAAGAATCCACAGCTTCCGACGATAGTCAAAATCATTTTGCAGAAGGTGCATGTGTGACCCCCCGCCCCCCCCCCCCCGAGGTCAAGATGACATCATGGGAGGGGCGAGGACAATCTAGCATAAAAGGGCATCAAATAACCTTAAAATCATCCTTTCAAGATATTTATTCAGGAAAAGAATAACGATTAAGCGTGAACTGAAGCCACATTTATTCATGAAACCAAACATGATTTTTTTTGATTCTGTGGACCAAGGAGTTTTCAAAAGACCTCGAGGATAAAGTTGTGGAAAGGCACAGATCAGGGGATGGGTATAAAAATATTTCAAAGTCCTTGAATATCCCTTGGAGCACAGTCAAGACAATCATTAAGAAGTGGAAGGCATATGGTACCACCAAGATTCTACCTTTATCAGGCCGTCCCTCCAAACTGGATGACCAAATAAGGAGGAGACTGATCAGAGAGGCCACCAAGAGGCCAATGGCAACTTTGAAAGAGCTACATGCCTTTATGGCAAAGACTGGTCACTGTGTTCATGTGACAACAATATCCCAAGCACTCCAGAAGTCTGGCCTGCATGGTAGGGTGGCACGAAGGAAGCCATTACTCAAAAAGGCCCCCTTGAGTCTCGTTTGAGGTTTGTAAAAAACTACTCCGGAGATTCTGAAGCCACGTGGCAAAGTTTTTTGTTATCTGACGAAACCAAGATGGAACTTTATGGCCTAAATGCAAAATGTTACATTTTGTGCAAACCCAACACAGCACATCATCCAAATTAAGATAGTAAAAGTCATATAAATGTAATTCCGGAATTCACTGCCATTTTACCGTCATCAACGCAGTGTCCATTACACCACACGATCTAACGCGCTACATTAGTTGTTCGTTCTTGTTGTTTGTGTCCTTTATGATGTCCTTCCTTTAAAAACAGTAAGTTTCCTGTTGGAATGATTTAAAAAAAATTGTTTGATTGCCAGACAGGCAGTCAGATTAAAAAAATTATCTCGCTCCTTTCGGCGTATTTGCAATTGGGACAAATTCAGAGATAAAGTACTGTTAAAAACGGAAGGTTTTTTTTCTGATTCATGTTTTGATTAGTGTTCAAATTATAATATTCATTTTAAATAAGTTGTTCCTCTATCATAAACTGATGTCTATAGACAGACAGGTGGACGGATGGACATGAACCAATTGCTTAACCCTGCTTTTCGCTTCATGTGCCTGGGGTAATTAACAATGACGCCAACACAAACAACAACAGCAGCAGCTACATTAGTGTAGCAGACAGTTAGTTATTTAATTTTTGCTGGAAATTCTTAACAAAACTCTCTGGCATAACTGAGTTCGCACCAAAAACATTTAAAAGTGTTGTTTACATAAAACCAAGGCAAGCATGTTTTATTGGATGCTTTCGAGTAATAAGGAAGTGGTTTCTTCCTTCGGCATGCATCTTTGAGTACATTTCATGCCTCCGCAATCGAAGAGTGGAGGCATTATGTTTTTGAGTTGTCTGCTCAGGTGTCAATCGATACATCCATCCATTTGTCATCGTATATGTTATTACCACGATAACTTGTGAACCACTGGAGGGATTGCAGCTAACTTTGGCACAAATATGGACTGGAATACAATGATGAACTGATTAAATTTTTGGGTTCAACAGATGAAAGGTCAAAGGTTACGTAACCTTTGAGAATAATTTTTCAGACCATAACTCGAGTGAGAAGCATCTGCTGTTGTCTCTGTTTGACTTATCTCTCTTGTGTGACCTTCAATTGAGATCAAGCATAATAGCGGGTTGACATCCAACTTGTGTGAAGGAATATCCATCGACACATTCGTGTGAAATGCGACTTTCTCGTTGCTTCTTGTTTTAGGTGTTTTACCCTGAAGTTGTGTTTTTATGCTGCCAGATTACCTGTGTACAATCATTAGATGAGTGATCAAGCCACTTGAGACACGAAGGTTTTGATGGAGGTGTTTAATTTCCGAAGTTGCTGAATAATTTTCATTGACTAGTTTAATTTATGAGATTTCTCTATGAGCATCCTAAAAAAAACATCCTGAAGATAAATTGAAACATTACCTCCTCTATCGAAGGTGGACGGAGGTTTTGTTTTCACCCCTGCTGTCTGTCTGTGAGTTGAATATCTCAAAAAGTTATGGATGGTTTTGGACGAAGTGATTAGATTTTGGTGAAGATCCAGATGTGGATACAATAATTTTTTCAGTGATTCATTATTCAGAGATGGAGCCAAAAACCATATATAGCATGATATCTCAAAAATTTATGAAAGTAATCTGACAAAACTTGGTGAACAGATTGGGTGTGTGACAAGGACAAATTGATTCGATTTTGGTGAAGATGCGGATCCGATATTTTTTTTTTAATTTTTAAAGTATCCATACCAAAGACCACAGCCTGAGAATATAGAAGAGGAGCGTTAAGATGGTAGGAAGGCACGGGTCTTTTACGTCAAGAGTAGTTAATGCATGGAATGGTCTCCCTGGAGAGGTCGTGGCAGCTGAAACACTAGATAAGTTTAAATTGGAATAAGATAGGTACCTGGAAGTATTGGAGATAGAGGGGTATAGCGATGTTGGCAGGACTTTGTGCATCTGTGCAGTTATCTGTGGGGGTCTCATCAAGGTGTGGTGTGTGCTTGATGTTGTGTATTTCTCACCCAAGAACCACCTTCAGCACACTCCCCAAAAATAATTTATAAAAAGATATACAAAAAAGAAAACTACAAAATAATTTACACTTTGCATTTTCTTTATTAATATAAATTGGTGTGGTGTTGATGTGGAGCAGGCAAAATGGCCTCCTCCTGAGTCTAATTTCCTTGTGTAAAGTGATTTTTCATAATTAAGAGAGAGGGCCAAAACGATAGACAGCATGATATTTCAAGAAGTTGTGGACAGGTTATAACAAAACTTGTTTGGTGTGTCACAAGAACAAGCCGATTTAGAATTTGGTTAAGGTCCGGGTGCAGATCCGGGCTCTCAGTGGGATACATAAAGGTAAACTGTTCAGCTTGGTGGAGGTATGTGCCCTATTGAGTGCCCTTCAGTGTGACCACTCCTTGGCTTTTTTTCACAAGATCTTGGCTTTTCGTTGTTCACCTTGGTGTCTTGGTTTTCTATAGGTTTTCTTGGTGTAGAGGTTTTCTATTATCATCGCTTTTCCGAAACCTTGTGAATTATTGGCTTTTTTCATTGGCTCACTTTGGAATTTATAAAAATGAGGAGTGGTCACACTGGTGCCTTTCCAGTTGTTTATGTGGACCTCAAAAAATGAACTAAAAGCATGAATGTGAATTTATCACTGGATGGTGCAGAAGGGGTAGACTTAACTTTTATCTATGAACTGTCTATCCTGGTTCGATTCACAAAACTACTATAAACACTTGGATTGGTGCTTTTCAGGCAGGATGTTGCATCACAAAATTCACCGTTCTTCATCTGGATGTTAAACTGGGTGTTTCATCTGCTAGCATTAGTTGGTGGCCATGAAAGACCCCATGGTCTATTTCGCAAAGAGTCGGTGAGTCATTCCTGCACCCGAAACAATTTCCAAATTCTTGCCCAAATCAGCTTCAGTCAAATATCAGGCCTGTCCAGCCAGTTCAGTGGATAAAGACTTGGGTCAAAAACCTTCCTCAGCTGACCCCATGAGAAGGTGGATATAATTGAGGTCATTGAAGTTGTAGTCGTCATCATACTAGTAATAGTAGTAGTAGTTGAAGTCATCACTTTTACCAGATAGAGGAGCAAGTCATTGCTGATTTTATTGTTTTAAAAATCCAACCACAATCTACCCCCATAGTTTTAAAATCCTCTACCCCCCATACACCCCTTGATAAGCACAGATTTTGATGCGGTCAACAGACCTTCGTTTGGCATCAGATATGAAGCTCGTGGCCAAGTTTCATTAAAATCATTTGTTTGGTTCAAGCGATAATGACTGAAGTGTTTATGGACTCACTGACTGACTCGCTCACCTATAGACGCTGATCGATCGCATAAGCTCACCTCATTGAAGTCCAGGTGAGCTAATAATAGTAATAAATGAATAACGTGATCAAAATTGACAATAAGCACTTGGCAGCTTTTATTGAGTGGAGAATAATAAGTGTCATTATTTGAGAGGTAACTGTATAATGAGAGAATGAAATAAATAAAATTTAGATTGCTTTAGAAAGAAAAATTCGAGTTCAAAGAAAGGGCCCAAGGAAGTGATTAAAATGATTAAATCAAGACCATTAAATACATTACCAGCAGTGCAGTAGCTATGAAGTTGTGCAGCAGAGGTAGTACCAGATGTATCAAGTTGACAACTTTATGATTTAACCCTGAATTGTTTTTCATTTGTCTTGTGATTTGAGGGTGATCAGTAAGTCGACAGCCTGATATAAATTCAAGTTTTTTTTTAATATGGCTAATTTGCAACTTTTTCAAACTTTTAACCTTTTTAGTTGGAATGGTTGTATAAAATAAATGTTTGCCTAATTAACAGATCTAACAAACATTCAAAAAAAACTCTTTCTGGAAGACCAAATGATAAAGTGATGCTTCTGATTTCAGATGGCTCCCTTGAAGCCGCACGGAGAGCTGGGTGGTCGAGCAACACGACCGGAAGTCCCAAGGGTAAGCAACATGTCGACATTTACTCCGTTATGTCTCATGATATATCTCAAATAAATAGCATGCGAATACTCCAGAAAGATCATTCTTGGAATTTCTTTATGAAATGATTTTCTGGCCTTGAAAAATTCCATCTGATATCATTTGTTGACGGTTCACCTCAAGGTGAAACTCAATTTACCCTGAATTCCTCTGCATACGTAATATGTAAATGGTGTTTCAATAAATGACGGCATGGTGAGCGTGCAGAATTTAGACAATGTTTCTCCGTACAGGTGCGCCACCTAGTGTACAAAGTTTGAACAAAACCACTGAGAACAGATCACAACCAGGTATGTTGTCTTTAATAAACAAAAATTAAATGCAACAACATCAACAATTGTTGTGAAGTAAAAGGAATGTGTTTTGTATTTTGCAATTTTATTTATTTATTGATATTTATTGTGCACTGCCTATTTTATTTCAGATCCATATCAAATTCTCGGACCGACAAGCAGTCGCCTTGCGAATCCCGGTAAGAAGAGCAATTTCACACTCCTGGCTTCTTCTTCATCTTGTTTTAAAATTGTCGCAATTCAGACTTGAGGGAGATCTAAGAGGTCAGAAAGGAAAAAGTGGAAATTTGGGAACATGTGGACTTGGTAGAGAGAGAGAGAGGAAGAGAGAGGAAGAGAGAGGAAGAGAGAGGAAGAGAGAGTAAGAGAGAGTAAGAGAGAGAGAGTAAGAGAGAGAGAGTAAGAGAGAGAGAGTAAGAGAGAGAGAGTAAGAGAAGAGAGAGTAAGAGAGAGAGAGTAAGAGAGAGAGAGTAAGAGAGAGAGAGAGAGTAAGAGAGAGAGAGTAAGAGAGAGATACACACACAGACCTCCCTGTTTACTGCCATAAGTTATCAGCTTCGTGGCCAAGAAAAACCTTTGGTGTTATTGATTTATCTTTCAATGTGCATATAAATCAGAAAACGATTACAATTTGTTTGTCTCATTTATACATTTCCTGTCACTGTCTTCCGACTCTGGCTTGTAACTTTGAGGACTGTTATGTAAACGACACTTCTTATAGTTAATGACATTTTTTTTCTCGTGGAGGAAAACAGCACATCATCTTAAACTCAATGCCTTGTAGGTCCTTTCCTCTTTAACATTCATGATAGATGTGGCCAATAGTTCTCACTTATTGATCACAGGCATTTACAACTGGAACTAGAACATCACTAGGAACAGTTTACGTTTTGGATCTTGATGATGGACCAGATCCACATCCAGACCTTAACCAAAATCAAAACAGTTTGTTCTTGTCACCTACCGTACCTTACTCATCCAACAAGTTTTGCCAAAACCAATTTGAAAAATATCGTGCTCTCTATCGTTTTTGGCCCCATTTACCACTGGTGAAGAATAGTTAAAAAAATTCTTGCATCCTGATCTGGATCTTCACCAAAATCAAATCTGTTCATCCTTGTCACACACCAAACTGGTCCACCCACCTTCAGTGGCAGAGGGAAATATTAGCAAGAAAGATTCCCTGTAAGTTTGGTGGTGGAGGCCCACACTACCGAAATCATTTTCGAGAACATCAGAGGGAACTTTTCCGTGGCAGAGAAGCAAACTTGAATTGGTTGCCATTCCATTACAGGGTCGAGGAATTTCTATTGAGAAATATTTGGAAATGATACCAGTGAGGGCAATTAAACAAGGCTTTTCCCACTCAACTACCAAACCATGTCGACCTCGTTAAAATAAACCTCGATAACGAGCAGTGCAGATCAAAATGAATAACTTTAGAATGTTGTTGAAGACCACGTAACCTCTACACACTGGTGAAATGTGAGAGATCGAGGGCACAATCATTCTCATGGGAGATAGAGGGTACAACACAGAACACAATCATTTTCTGGAGAAACATGAAAGAGATAGAACTGACACCGAGATATTTTAGTTATGGAGGTGGTTGTATCCACTCTGGTTTGTTCAAGGTACATGTTTTTGGCCTTGCAGGCTTTGGACAACACTTGCCATGACAGATTTTCAGTTTAAGGATGAAACCAATAAGTTGGTTGACTTTGGATACCTGTGGGCTTACTGTGTCATCACAAATAGTTTGATACCTTGTACAACCCTTTTCTTGCATGTACAATTGCCTCTGGTTGTGAATTCCTTTGGGGGTTCTGCAAACCCTCATTTTTACAGGTTTTATTTTGCTCCAAACATGTGGAGAAACGTTCTTATTTGTGGATCATCTTTTCGATTTGTAGCAGGTCACAAAAATCTTGCTTCATACTATTAAAATTTGAGAATTTCAGCAAATAATAAACCAGTGTGTGTGTATCTGTGTCTATGTTAACAAACCAGGAGTTTGTTGTTCATAAAACAGGGAAACTTACAGAGCTCTCCTACAGACAGCCATTTAGGAAAGCCTTTGGCTAACTCGGTGGTTTTTGTGACCCCCCTCCCCCAGGGAGCGGACAGATCCAGTTGTGGCAATTCCTGCTGGAGCTGCTGTCTGACAGTGCCAATGCGAGCTGCATCACATGGGAGGGCACCAACGGCGAGTTCAAGATGACTGATCCAGATGAAGTGGCGCGGCGTTGGGGTGAACGAAAGAGCAAGCCCAACATGAACTATGACAAGCTGAGTCGGGCCTTGCGCTACTACTATGACAAAAACATCATGACCAAAGTTCACGGCAAACGTTATGCCTATAAGTTTGACTTTCATGGTATCACGCAGGCCCTGCAGCCGCACCCCACTGAAACGACCATGTACAAGTACCCTGGCGACTTTTCCTACATGCAACCGTACCATACGCACCAACAGAAACTCAACTTCATCTCGCCCCATCCACCGCCCGCCATGCCGACTTCCTCGCCAGGTTTTTTCAGTGGAAGCAACCACTACTGGGGTACCCCAGCTGGGGGTGTGTATCCCGGTGCCCCTCGACACGCATCGACACATATGCCGTCGCACTTGGGTTCTTACTACTGATTGGGTAGAATGGCATAGAGGTGAAGGTGGGTTGGAAGGGAGCAAAAGGAGAGAGAGAACACCGAGAGAGCTCGATAACGTTCACAGATAAAAGGACTGAGCTTTGACTCGCACTTGTATCCACGTACAATTGGGGCCTGACCCCCAAAAAGCTATTTCAAGACTCATTGCTATCTTTGAGGATGCACAGGTGTGTGTCTGTATGTATGATGTTATTATATATATGTCTGTGTATATGTTTGGATGCACGTGCGTCTTTGCACGCTTGCGATGCTGCGTTTTGCTTATGTAATTATCACAACGTGCCTAATGCGGTATTGCTGGGACCAAAAGCCAGTGGAGTGGATCTGCCGGCACCCTCAGTGGTCGAAGGTGTTCCATATCAGATCAGCTTCCAAGTTTCATTTACACCAAATTTTATCCTTGCATCCCTCCCCAAAAAGAACCACCACAAACGCTGGGCGTTTGTCAGAACGTCACTTTAGTTTTGAGCATGCCTTGAATCTGTAATGGATATAATTAAGTTATGCATTAACAAACATTTCCTAACGCTAATAACTTCATGACATCCGTCATCACACAGCTTTCTAACCACGTGGCTCAGCATCACACCCGGGTTCAGTGGAATTATACCCGAGGGTATGCTGTGCCATCAGATGGCCCTCTATAATCGCAAGACTCCATTAAAATGTATTTTACTACTGCGGAGCAGACGAATGAGCCTTTTAAGATGTGATTTATTTTTCTACTCTGAAAACATCTTAAACACATTTCTGGAAGCAAATATGAGTACATGTTGAAGAAAGCAATTAAAATATATAATAGTTTTACATGCGTCATGCTTGTCTTGCTAGTCCATAGTACAAGTGTACAGCATCTTGGTGTTCTTTTCCTGTTTGCTTTGTGATAATTTTGCTGAACAATTACAAGTTTAAGGCTTAACTTGGAACAAAAGGCAGAATGAAAAAGAAAAACGAACATTACTACTATATCTGATCATTGTATGATTTTCTGCAGTATCCACACCCATGTCTTTCTCAAGAGCTTTGCCTCTCCTACGATTGGCTGTGAACGATGTGACGGCATGCATTTGTTTTATCCAATCATGTTAAAAACCTGGCTGCATCCCCCAAAATTATTGGGGAATTCCCTGAAATTCTATTTACTTAAAGAATGTGTGATCCGGTTCCATATACTTCTGAACAACATGTACAGCAACTATAACTCAGGGCACAATCATTAAAACTATCAAGAAAAACCTCGATAATGAACAAATCATATTTTTGAGTCACTCACAGGTGCCCGTGTCATTTCTGTTTCTGGGTTGGGGTATTCAGTGTCATGTTATACCTTTTGGGTCATTCATTTTTCCACACCTCGTACATTGTGTAATCATCCTTTTATATTATTCACAGACCGTGTGTGTGTGTGTGTGTGTGTGTGTGTGTGTGTGTGTGTGTGTGTGTGTGTGTGTGTGTGTGTGTGTGTGTGTGTGTGTGTGTGTGTGTGTGTGTGTGTGTGCGCGCGCGCGCGTGTTTGCTGCGAGACTCCTACAGTTCTGGCGATATTATACCCAGACATGCTACATAGGATCAGCATGACCCTAATTAGTGTATAGCGCTGTTTTTATCTTTGCTGGTGTTCTGGGTGGGTGGGTGGGGGGAGGGGGGGGCGGAAATTCTCCATGTAAATGTGAATCATGTAGTGCCACCTCCAGGTGAGGGAGGGTATTACAAGTCTTCACCATTTATAGTGCAGTATTCCTGCCCCCAAGTTCAGTGCAGTGAGGTGTTTTGAATTATCAGTAGGTATGTTTGTTTTTGCTTCTTGCACATAACTTCATGGGTTATTTATTTTTGTGTATACAGAGCTGCCAGTTGCCCACACACCACCCAAATAAAGGTATGCGCCAGAAGAACGTGTTGCATGCTTGGAACAAGATCGCCTCTCGGGCGGGCGGGTACTCTGATAGTACTATATAATTTGAGAAGTGTCGTGTGTGTGTGTGTGTGTGTGTGTGTGTGTGTGTGTGTGTGTGTGTGTGTGTGTGTGTGTGTGTGTGTGTGTGTGTGTGTGTTTGTTTGACTTCTATGCACTCCTAAACCACTAGACAGAATAAGTTGAAAACTGGTTGTTTTACTTGCCGTGTTCCCTTGCCCTGGGGGTTAAGTGGGGGGAACATGCAAATTACTGGTGTGAAGGGGTATTACAACTCATACCGAGAAAGCATTTCAAAATGCAAAGCCCGTCCACATCCACTTTGTACTCAAACTAAACTTGACGAAAAAATAAGCTAAAAAAAATGTAAAAATTATCAAGTAGTTTTCTTCTTATTCTCATAATAAAGGTTTGCTGAAGATTTTATGCCAAAAGCTCGAGTTGGTAAAACAAGCTCGAATGAGCTGAGATCCTCGTCTTCTTAATGATGACGTCATGAAAACGAATATGACATCATTGTGATGTATCAGGTTTGCGATAAATTATCTGTGCTTATGCCCGGCTTGATTCCCACAAACAAAATTCAAACAGCTTGCCGAGTTTCGGATATAATGGTATAGGCGATTTCCATCAGCGGTGATATGACAACTTTTTTTCCAGGAAGAATTTCCAAAATTAGAGATAGTTACTGCCTGCGCGTGGGCTTTCTGCATATTGCATATACATGGCAAGTTTCACGAAGATCCGATGATAACTCTGGCTTGTGAAACAAAAAATGTCAAAAAATAGGAATGACGTCATAAAAATTGATATGACATCATAGTGATGTATCATACGTGCGGTAATTCATCTATGCTAATGCCCTGTTCGATTCCCGCAAACAGAATTCAAAAAGCTTGCCTAGTTTGAGATAATTTTTTAGGCGATTTCCATTAGCGGATATATTTTGAAGTCATAACTTTTTTTCTCGGAGGAATTTTCAAAATCGGTGATGGTTTCTGTCTGAGCAGGGTATTTTTACATATATACACCAAGTTTCAGGAAGTTTTGATGAAAACTGTAGGCTGTGAAACAAAAAAGTCCACAAGAACAACAATGTAAGACTTAGAGATCCTCCATGAGGATCTAAAAAAAAAAAAGTTATCGTCTGGAAAGAGACTGAATCTCAAATGGTAAATAAAGAAACATGTATAAGATTACAAAATCAGGCCATCTTTTGCTGTTTTGTTTTACTCGGAGCTTGATGGCAAGCATTTAGGCAGTAAACTTTTTTTTCATATTCCTGGAAATGGGAACATTATGAGGACTGAACCGCTCGAGGGAAAGAGTTGAAAACTGGTGATTGTACTCACCGGTGCCCGGGGGAACGTTTCAAAGAGTTAAAAAGTTATATCCCAAGGGGTTCATGGTTGAGGGAGGACACAAAGTCTCTGGATTTCATAATGTGTATCATAAAGTACCACCTCATGGAATCCAGTCTTACAGGTCATATTAAAATACACCATAGATATCAGAAATGGGGTCGAATGGATGGGTTCTTTGCTAGTACAGAAATAACTAAAAGGGCAATTGGTAGAGCACATACAGTACCTCCAACCACAAAATGCCTGATCCAGGAGAACATATCGAGCCCATTATATTTTTGAAACATCATGGTGCAGTGCACATACAGTGCCTTAAGAAAGTATTCATACCACTTGACTTTTGTCACATTTTGTTGCGTTACAGCCTGAATATAAAATGGATTAAATGAAAAAAAATCTTGTCACCAATCTACACAAAATACCCCGTAATGACAAAATGAAAACATGTTTTCAGAAATATTTACAAATTGATTAAAAATGAAAGGCTGAAATGTCTTGCGTCAATAAGTATTCAACCCCCTGAGTCAATACTTTAAAGAAGTGCCTTTGGCAGTGATTACAGTTTGAGTCTTCTTGGGTATGTCTGTATCAGCTTTGTACGAGCCTGATGTTGGCTTTGTGGTTCGGGTGGCAGCTTGGGATCCTCGGGTCCTGAGTTCAAGCCCCGTTGGCCGCTGAATTAATACACCAGGGGGTTGACTCAGCCTGTCATCCTTCCAAGGTTGGCAAAATGAGACCAGTTTGTACTGGTAGAGGGGCACTGCATCAACGACACAGTCACGCTTCCAAGAAATGAAAGCTACCCGGCAGCGAAGCTGCCATACGCAATGAGAAGAAGAAGAAGCTTTGTACATCTGAATTTGGGGATTTTCTCCCATTGTTCCTTGTAGATTTGCTCAAACTCTGTCGAGTTGGATGGGGAGCGTCAATGAACAGCAATCTTCAACTCTTTCCACAAATTCTCAATGGGATTCAAGTCTGGGCTTTGACTCGGCCACTCAAGGACTTTCACATTCTTGTTCTGAAGTCATTTCAGTGTTGATTTGGCTGTATGCTTGGGGTCATTGTCCTGTTGAAATGAAAATCTGCACCACAATCTAAGCTGTTTTACACTCTGAAGCAGGTTCTTCTCAAGGATTTGCCTGTATTTGGCTCCATTCATTGTTTCCTCTGTCCACACAAGTCTCTCAATCCTTGCCACTGAAAAGCATCACCATAGCATGATGCTGCCACCATCGTGCTTCGCAGTCGGGATGGTGTAAGATCAGTGATGAGCTGTGCTTGGTTTCCACCAGACGTAGCACTTTGCATCCAAGCCAAAAAGTTTAATTTCCGTCTCATCAGACCACATCATCTCTTGTCTCATGCTCTCAGAATCTTTCATGTGCCTTTTTGTAAACTCCAGGTGTGCTGTCATGTGATTTTTTTTTCTCTCATGTGTGGCTTCTCTCTGATCACTCTCCCATAAATCTTGGATTTGTGATGTGCTGCAGAGATTGTTATTCTTCTGGCAGGTTATCACATCTCAGCTAAGGAACTCCAGTTCTGTCAGAGTGGTCATTGGGTTCTTGGTCACCTCACTGACCTAAGGTCCTTCTTGCCCGGTTGCTCAGTTTGGTTGGACAGCCAGCTCAAGGAAGAATCTTGGTAGTTGCATATTCTTTCAATTTCCTAATGATGGAGCTCACTGTGCTCTTGGGAACTTTCAGCACTCCATACATTGTTTTATACCCTTCTCCAGATCTGTGCCTCATCACAATTATATCTTGGAGTTCTACAGACAGTTCCTTAGACTTCATGGTGGAGTTTCTGCTCTGACATGCACTCAAATGTGGGACCTTATATAGAAAGGTGTGTCTCTTTCCAAATCATGTACAATCAATTAAATTGATCACAGGTGGACTCCAATCAAGTTGTGGAGACATCTCAAGGATGATCAAAGGAAATTGGATGCACCTGAGATCAATTTGCAGTGTCATAGCAAAGAGACTGAATACTTATTGACGCAAGACATTTCAGCTTTTCATTTTTAATTAATTTGTCAGAATTTCTAAAAACATGTTTTGACATTGTCATGATGGGGTATTTTCCGGATTCGGATCTTCACCAAAATCGAACCAATTAATCTTTATCACACGCGCAACCTGTCCTCCAAGTTTCGTCCGATCTGTGCACAACTTTTTGAGATATCATACTTTTTGTCGTTTTTGGCCATATCTCTCAATGGTGAAGAACTAATTTTAAAATTCCAATCTCCAGATCCACAGCTGGACCTTCACGAAAATCGAATCAGTTCATCCTTGTCACACATCCCACCGACTCACCAAATTTCATCCGAATCTGTCCACAACTTTGAGATATACTGCATACAAACAAACAAACAAACAGGGGTGAAAACATAACCCCCTTCCACCTTAGGTGGGAAGAGGGACGAATGAGTTACTTTACAAGGAACTTCAATGCAGGAGGAGATCATTCGGCTCAACAAGCCTGCACAATCGTGGCGAATCTATAGTTATTTATCCATGCTCTGCCCTTTTTAAAAATGCTGAATGTCAAGCAAAGAAATAGCATGCACAATTTTAAAAGTCTTTCGTACGACTTGGCTGGAGTCGGGTTCAAACAACAGAACTCCAAAACTATTACGCCATCGATATTTTAAATCTTTTCATTCACCATCATAATCAGACACCAATAACAAACAATCTGATAACATTTCCACTGCAGAGTGTTTGCTGGAGCATTTAATTTATTATTTTCATCAACAATTGGATTGAGTTGGGAGGTGAGCAATGGAAAACCGCAATTTATCAAACGCTGTTCGTTACTTTTGGATTACGGCAGTGGAGAACACAGCAAACTGATGATATGGGCTAGGCTCACTTGGGGGCGATATGACAAAATGAAACATTGATTTTTGTCTTTTATAACATGAGCTGCCACTCGTCTTTCTTACAAATGCCACATTGGTGACAAATATGACTACGCTCAACATAAAATCACCAGACCAGTTTCTAGACTTGCATGGAGAATCGTCCATGGCATGGAACTACCTCGGTGAGTCATAGGTTTGCTAGAATCTGATTCTGTGTGTTTCAAAATTCTTTAAATACATCACAATTTTCAAATCAGGAATTATGTCAAATGTGTTTGAACTTCACCTGGAAACCAGGACCATTGAAGGGTCTCACAAAAACATTACTATAATTTACAACAGTAAAGTTGGGGCCAAACACTGTAGTTTACCATGTTTGATCTTCGAAACTATTTTTTAGAATGATCATTGAAGAGTTTTGTGTCTGCAAGCAGATTAATAAACCCACATGTGCTAATGACCACAGCACACATATTCGGGTTATTTGCGTGAATTTCCTGTTAAACTAACTTCAACTCAAGTAATAAATCCAATCTTTTTTTAGCCCTCTGATACATACAATTAACAATGGTATTATACATCAGCGTAAATAAAATAGTGGAAACTATAATGCTTTTGGGAAAACGTTTTCAGAGAGGAAATTTTACAAGGCATGACGGAAGAACATCCAGCGTAGGTGAACTTCACTTGATGATGGTCAATCACCAAGAATAACACCTGGGAGTTTCATGAGGAACACCCTCAGGATAAACATAACTTTTTCTTGTGCCTTTTGTTGCCACCCTTGCCGACGTTTCAATGCTATCAACTTCAAAATACCCAAAGGACACTGATTAGTCAATGCTGGAATTCCCAAAGAGCAATTCCATGCTCGCTGCAGCATTTGCGTCACCACAACTTTGAGTATACTGTATATACGTACCAGTATACTGGGCCGGTGTATACCCCGGTTAGAATAGGTGTACCATATCCCTGTGCCGTAAGAGGCGACCAGGGTTGTGTCAGGAAGGGCATCTGGCGTAAAACATGTGCCAAATCATTATGCGGATCATACGGATGATCTGCTGTGGCGACCCCCAACGGGAGCAGCCGGAAGAAGAAGAAGAAGAAGAAGAAGAAGAAGAAGAAGAAGAAGAAGAAGAAGAAGAAGATATTTTATATTTGCAATATCTATGCTTTGAAAACTAATATTACTGTCTCACTGCAATACAAGTTTAAGAAGCCTCAGTGACAATATCACCCACCCACCCCATTTGGGAAGTGAATCGTATACATATATATTCAGATAAGTATAATATATAAAGATATATGAAGAATATATATTAAGATAAGGAGATGTATATATGTATATATATATGTATATGTATATGTATATATATATATATATATATATATATATATATATATATATATATATATATATATATATATATATATATATATATATATATCGGCGAAATTGTGCTACTGCTGGGCGAAGGAGGAGAAGGAGACGGGGAAGGCGAGTCCAGAGGCAGTGGGAGAGGGGGAAGGGTAGAAGTGTGGAGGTGAGAGTTGGAACTCTGAATGTTGGGACGATGACTGGCAAAGGGCGAGAGTTGGCTGATATGATGGAGAGAAGAAAGGTGAACATACTGTGTGTACAAGAGACCAAGTGGATGGGGAGTAAGGCTAGGAGCATTGGAGGTGGTTTCAAACTGTTCTACCATGGTGAGGATGGGAGGAGAAATGGTGTCGGGGAAATCCTGAAGGAAGATTATGTCAAGAGGGTATTGCAGGTGAGGATAGTGTCGGACCGAGTGATGAGTGTGAAGTTGGAAATTGAAG
>NC_140961.1:99054960-99109960 GCF_056783735.1 Eptatretus burgeri
CCTCCCCCGCACCCAGCGTGACTCATGCCCTCGTGATCCACCCCCCCCCCCGCTCAACCACGGGTGGGAGGGAGATGTTGACGTCACAGGATGGCAGGGTTCTTCTTCCTCTTCGCAGAAGAGGGGGAGGGACGTCTCCATGGTTCGTTCCCAAACTATTAAATCGATCCGTAGCACATCTAATTGATCTCTGAACATTTAAACAATGGAAGGTGAGCTATCTCGGGAACATGCACTCGTCGACATAGCTGACTCAGGGAACCTGTATGTTGTGTGCAATTGAATTCCAAATTCGTAACAATATATTATAATAGAATGATCAGATCTCGTAACTCTCAGTTTTTTATACATCACTTTTGCTTTACTTTGAGAGAGAAGGAATCAGGTACAAGACTTTCACTTGCATTACTATGACTATGCATTACCAAAGAGGTTTCGCTAACATTACCAGATACATCACAATTATCATATTATAGCAAAAGTTACAATTGTCAAAGTGCAATACTTCTACAGACACGAATCAACCATTGCCTATATAGCAACTGTGACCAAATTGTATATGTACTCGGTCCGTTAATCTCTACGAATCACTCAATATCACTCGTCAACGATCTACATATTACGTGTGCATTCAGGAGAGTGGGGGGGGGGTTGGGGGGGGAGGCTGAATTGTGAAAAAGAAGTATCGGGAAGAAAAGGGGAATGAGGGAGGATATTAAAAAGGGCAGAAAAGAAAATGCATGGAAGAGAAAGAGGCTCAAGGGGGTGGGGTGGGAGGTGATGAGGTAGAGTAGGGGGGGGGGGGGGTTGAGAGAGGTGGTTTGCAGAAAATTCAAACTTGTGCCTTTAGTGCCTATATAATTTGTAGATGGCCCTCTACACTCCAAACACCTCTCCTGGTTGCAACCACGTGTACCAAAAAAAGAGAAGTTAAATTAATGATGAGGTCAGGCTTTAAAAACACGGACGAGGAAAAACAAATTAGATGAGATAAATTGTTGGAATATGAATACTTTATGAAATATTTTTTTATGCCAGAGGATAGGAAATGTCATTTTGAAGACAAATATCTAAAATACGGAGTCGCATACTTCACATATGCCTAGTGTTGGCTTAATGGTTAGGGTGATGGTGGGCTTGGGATCCTTGGATCCTGAGTTCAAATCCCACTCTGCTGTTGAATTAATGACAGGTGGGGATGACTCTGCCTGTCATCCTTCCAAGGTCGGCAGAATGAGTGCCAGCTTGCTGGTATACTATGTCGGAGTGGTGACCCGTCCAGGATGGTGCCCAATAGCCAATGAGACTGCTGAGGCAGCACAAACGCTCTGCACAGAGTATGGTCCCAATGGATGAATGGATAGTTCACATTCAGATTGTTGTCTTTGCTAAATCTCTGGAGAGATCCAGTTATACTTTACTTGTACTAAATGTTGATAGAGGCTCTTTGTTTGCTTTGTTACATAAAGCTTGCAGTGAACAACAACAACAAAAAAAGTGAAGATTAAAACAAATTATCTAATTTATCTAATTGTGGGTGTAAATATAGTACCTGAGAAAATCATTCACACTAAGACTGTGCGAACAGATCCTTGACAGAGAACTTACAAAACCACTTCCTGTTGCAACTGTGGAAGAAAACTGTGGAACTGTGGAAGTTGCAACTGTGGAAGGAAGAAATAATTTTATTTCTTCCACACTACCATCCAATGTCCATTATCTGGCAGTGTCTATTATGGTTAGCTCAAGGACATTGTTTTGCAGGACAATTTAGGACTAAAAGCACCACCAGCATCACCACCCACATGACCATTACATTCAATTTCAAAACCTTTTATATGCTTTAGGCACAGCAAGCAGGCAGACAATAGTGATAACTATATTAAGATAAGTAAGTATGGTAATTTAAATCTGATAGTTATTGATGGTCATGATCACAATATATGGAGCACTTTGTATACCTTCAACAACGTAGTAGTTCAACAGGCCTGTTATAATTATTGAAATAAGCATCACACATTAGTAAGCTATTGTGCTGTGTGCAAGGCCCCAACAGTAACAGTGTCAGTGTTTGGGCTCGGTGACCTTTGACTCCATTCTGATGCTACAACACCATCAGGAGACAGAAGAACAGGCTGGCCAGCAGCGGACAGGCCTGGAGGCAAGGAGACCCTGATCGAGGAACTGGGGAGGAAGTGGGAAGAAATGAAGAATCTTGATCTGATTCATCTCACAAAGTACAGATATATGTCACACACACACACACACACACACACACACACACACACACACACACACACACACACACACACACACACACACACACACACACACACACACACACACACACACACACACACACACACACACACTCCTGCATGGGTGGATGGGCTTCTGCCCTGGTGCTTTAATCGTGATTCCCAAGCCTTCCATCCGTCCTTCAAGCAACTTCTGACTGTACATCCCTATCGGGACACAAACTGTAGCGCATTGACTGTAGGATGCTCGGCAAGTTGCTTAAGCACTCAAGCAAGTACTCCATTGAAATGGTCGATAAGGAACGGCTGGCTGGGCAAGCGATAGCAAGCTGATTAGTCATGGCACAAACCCGTAAAAACAAAACATCGTCAATTTCTTCACAGTTTCAGATTTCACGCCAGATTTCGAGTTATATAATCCACATGATCTTCCAAACTCAAATTATAGCGAACGCAGTGATCTTCATACTTAACGCGTGCACGTGAGAGAATAGGAAGAAACAACAACAACAACACAATACAATACCCCTAAAATTTGGAATCCGTGTCGTTGGCTATGACCCTTTTGCTTCCGGTTTTTTTTAAACACTGTGCAGTGTATAAACACGATTGGGTTTTATTTCTATCTTGTGAATATTACTTAACGCGTGCACATGAGAGAATAGGAAACAACAACAACAACAACTACACAATATCCTGGCAATTTGGAATCCATGTCGTTGGCTATGACCCTTTTGTTTCCAGTTTTTTTTTGCTTCTGCTTTTTTTTTTGTTTCCGGTTTTTGTCATGGGGAATGATGCATGCCGGGAGATAAAGGCATCGTCGGAGACATGAAAGACCCAAATATCAGACATGGTGTATATTTCCTCCACTGATTTTAATAAAGATATTTCCCGCATCATTAAAAAATAATTTTTAATCGTGATTTACGTTATTTGATCGCTGATCCCGAATCCAGGCCGAAGTAACCGGAAATTGCGTATACAGTTGTGAACAAGTAGTAGGTAAAGTCAGAAGCGAATGAAAGAAGAATACTACGTTCACTTCTAGTATTAATTTTTTTAGATGAGATCCTGTTCTAGGCGGTGTAGTTGTCGTTGTGAAGGTAATGTTGAGGTAATATTTATTTTTTCATTGAAAAAAGACTTTAATTTGATATATTTAAGAAGCGAATGGTAGAAGAATTATATGTTCCCTTCTCGGCTTTGCCTATTCCATATTATTTTAATTATATACTTTAATTAGTCGGTGAGAGTAGACATCACTCCAAGCTCCTAATTTGTAAACTATAACACTTCCAAAAGCACCATATTCAGCAATTTGTAGGTATGTACAAGTAGATGAAGCATTTGAAGATACGAGTGAGGAAAGTGAAAAAAAAACACTGAGCGCTTTCTTGTTAATAAACCATTGCAGTCTCTTCCAAGTCAAGGCATTGTTGAGCAGGCCAAACAAAATGGTGAATTAAGACCCGAGTGAGGGAGAGCGAGGTGACCAAGGATGCGCCTTGATAAATAATATAATTAAACAAGAAAAACAGTGGTGCCAGGCACAACAAATCCCACCCATTTAAGGCATAAAGTTATTTTGGGGATCAAATTTAAATTTGATACATCCTTAACCTGAATGTTGATTATAAGGAATAGAATAAGGAATATTTTAGTCTTAGTTTGAAGTCAATTAAACTATTTTTGGCGAAGTTATGAGCGAAAAACGATTTTGACCTTTTCGTGACCTGACCTTGACCTTTGACCTAATTGGACCCAAAAGTTAATGCGGTCGTCTGAGGTTCATTACCCACCTGTGGATACAATCTGACAGTGTTTGAGCCAGCCGTTTTCCCGTAAAGTTGTATTTTCGTAACCATGTTTTAGTTTTAATGGAAAATTTGTAATTTTGACCAAAGACCATGACCCCCAAAACTTCGGACCCTACCGATTTTCACAAATATGCATTTTTCACTATAGGAATGGGTAGGATTATAAGTGACACATATAATAAGGTTCACTATAAGCTTAGTTTGAAGTAAATCAGATCATTTTTGACGAAGTTATGAGCGAAAAACGATTTTGATCTTTTCGTGACCTTGACCTTGACCTTTGATCCAATTGGACCCAAAAGTTAATGGGGTCGTCCAAAGTTCATTGCCCACCTGTGGATTAAATTTGATCGTGTTTGCTAAAGCCGATTTGCCGTAAAGTTGCTAACAGACAGACAAACAAACAGACAAACAAACCGGACGATTACACTATCCGCACCCTCCCTCCGGGGGCGGGATAATAAGGCTGGTAATTATCTTCAAAAGAGGAGTTTTAATTAACCCAAACACCCACTTTTCATTAATGTACCATACCACCTTGAAGTTCCCTCTGCATGCATGCAAAGTTTGGGGCTGCTAGGTTTCATGGTTTTGGAGTTATGGAGGAGACGGACGACGGAGTGATGGACTGATGGATGGAC
This sequence comes from Eptatretus burgeri, assembly GCF_056783735.1. Lineage (NCBI taxonomy): Eukaryota > Metazoa > Chordata > Myxini > Myxiniformes > Myxinidae > Eptatretus > Eptatretus burgeri. The sequence continues at coordinate 99,059,680 of NC_140961.1, forward strand.
ACACTGACATTTATTAATATAGATAAAATAACAGGACTGGAGTTAGATTTATATTAGTATGGGAGTAAGCAGAGGCAAGTTAAGAAAATAACTTGGTAAGTCAAAAGACCGGATGAGAAGGTGACCCTGTTCAAGCAGCGGAGGCCAATGGCCTCTTGGGGAAAGCAATATGGTTGACAATAACAAAAATGTGCGAAATAATAATGACAATCAGTCAAAGAAAATGACGAAAGGGACACAGACCCCTCATCAACAGATGCCCAAGTCTGTGCGGCCACACTGAGCAGCCAGAATGTGTGCTGAAAAGTATAATGACTGCACCTTCTCCAGTGAGGAAGGGGATCCCTGCCTCATGATAGGACAGTACTCTACACCAAAGCTGAAAGCTAAAAGGTGTCACCTGATCCACAACCAACAACAACCAGGTTCCAGATGATCACAGAATATTAAATAAACATAGCTGGAGCTTAAAGGAGAAGGAAATCATCCTCCACTGCAAAGTGTATTCTATGCATTAAACATGGGGGACAAAGCGGTAAAGGAGAAAGATTCATGAACAAGTTGAAACAAACAAAGCTGGCAGTCAAGTCTAAAAGAATTCTGTGAACAAAATTCATTGCAGTAGCATCAATGATCCAAAGATACTTGACCCAGGAAAGAACAAGGAAAAAAGACATAAAATGTCACAGATCCCGTTGTTTTAGTAATTTTGCTGTATGGAGTTAAAGGGCAAGCCCATATTTATTTACAACTAAAATGGCTGTCAGTCTTCCAGTTGGTTATCTTTGAACAGATCACAAAATAAAGTTCGGTGCAATTGTATGACGACGTTGACGCCAAACGGTATGACGACGATGTCGAGGAGGACAACCTGGCATGGTGCGCCGCGGGCCTCGTATAATTGCGATCAGTAACATGGGATCGCGTCAGGGAAGCCACCAGCAGCGATGGCGATATGCACATATTGGAGGGAATGACAATGAACGGCATCCCCGACTCAAAAATCGAGATGCCAGTGACAATTCGCAACTATCACCAGTACCGCGAGAACATTACATCGACAGATGGAGTGATCCTATACAAGGACCGAGTAGTCATACCACCCTCACTCCGCGGCGATGTGTTGAGCGCCCTACACGCTGCCCACCAGGGCGTATCAATGATGACCGCCCGCGCAGAATCCTCTGTATTCTGGCAAGGCATGTCGGCCGACATCAGTGCCACTCGGAAAAACTGCGAACACTGCCACCGGATGGCACCATCACAGCCTGGAGCGCCACCAACTCCACCTATCCCGGTCGTTTACCCCTTTCAGGCAGTGTGCTCGGACTTCTATGTACACAGGGGTGCACACTACCTTGTGACGGTGGACAGATACTCGAACTGGCCGATCATCTCAAAGTCGACGGGTGGCGCCGCCGGACTCATAAACCACTTACGTCGCGCCTTCGTGACGTACGGGACGCCAGAAGAGCTCGCATTGGATGGGGGACCGGAGTTCACCTCCACCGAGACCAGGTCATTCCTGCACAGATGGGACGTACACCACCGCTTGTCATCGGTGGCCTTCCCTCACAGCAACTGTCGCGCGGAGATTGGAGTGAAGACAATGAAACGACTTATCAAGGACAACACCAGCCCGCAGGGAGAACTTGACACTGACGCTGTACAGAGAGCGATACTACAATATCGTAACACGCCTGACCCTGACACGAAGATCTCCCCGGCAATGTGTGTCTTCGGCCGCCCGATACGCGATTTCATCCCAATTATCCCCGGGAAGTACAGACCGCACGACACTTGGCATGAGACCCTGAAAGCGAGGGAGGAGGCCCTCCGCAAACGTCGTATCCGTACAGCCGACACCTGAGCAGAACACACCAAATGCCTTTCGCCACTTGCTGTAGGGGACCTAGTCCACGTACAGAACCAGACAGGATTCCACCCAAAAAATGGGACAAGACAGGCAGTATCGTGGAGGTACGCCAACACGACCAATACGTGATCAAGATCGACGGCTCGGGCAGAGTCACACTTCGGAACAGGAAATTCCTGCGCAAGTTTAGCCCAGTTCGCAATGACCAGCTGCCACCCCGGTCTATCTGTGATGATCTAGCAACCCGCATCACTGTACCTGCACCCGTTGTAACACCGCAACTGCCTGACCTCGACAGAGAACCCGTGACATCTGCGACGCCAACGGGGCCCACGCCGGCACTGACGTCAGTATGCACAACCCGGCGCAAGACCACACCCGTTTCAGACACGCCAGCAGCACCAGGACGAGGCACACAGAGGCGCGCGATCCTTCAGACGCCACCATCGGCCCCTGAAACCCCGAGAGCCCCATCCCCACTGGGGCCCGATGTGACACCACCAGCACCAGCAATAGGTCAACGCCGATCCACCAGAGCGACCAGCGTGCCTGCCTGGCACAAGGACTACTCCATGGAATAGTCACACGATGGGCGATATAAACTTTTGTTCATTCATTAAACTTAATATTTTCTCAGCCTTTATCTATTAACATAATAAAGACTCGGAGGGAGATAGAGAACATTGTACTTTACGGTACTTCTACATATCGACGGTCCCCTGTGCCAGTGCGCATGTGCAGCGTGAGCCGGAGCCAGGGATGTTGTGGGCGTTTCAACCTGTTCGATACTTGTTTGATTATAGTCGTTCCACGCTAATAAAGTGGTCGAACAAATTGAACTCTGTTCTTATTTAGAATCCATGGTCCATGATGAAATCCCCGTGCAGGAAATGTTGGTTGTGCAGGAACACGAACTCGCCCAACTGAACCCAGAGCCCGAAATAGGTGCGGCGGCGGCCGCGGTGTATGACACCTCCCTCCCCCTCTCCGCCAAAACCCCCCGATCCTTGCCGAATCGGCTCAGCTGAGTGCACCCGGCATGGCCCAGCTATGCGCCATGCTGGCGGCAATGACAGAAAAGATGGATACAAACACAAATGAAATGAAAAACGAAATAAAAGGCATGAACAAGCAAATGAACGAAGTGAAAACGATAATGGAAACAAACGCACTCAAAATGAAGGAAGAAATGAGAGAAATGCGGGGTGAGACGCAGAACATGGGCTGAAGCCTGCAGGCGGGCATGAAGGCAGTAACCGCGGAGCTCAAAATGGCGATGCCACGTGTGGGAGCGAACGAGCTGGGAGGGGGTGCAACGGCTGTCAGGCCCGCGGTGGAGGCGGGTAAGGAGAAAATAATTCGGGGGACGTGTTGGGCGAGAACAGTGACGGTGACCGAGAGGGAAAAACTAATTGGCGTGACGGAGACGTGCACGAGGGAGATAACAGGGGAAGAGACGGAAATGATAGTTGAGACAAGGGAGACAACGGAAGAGACGGAAATAATAGAGACACGGGAGATAGAGGATGAATTGGACGGGGTTAGAGACGCGCACACATACACGGAGGTAGTGGAAGACAATGGGGGAGCTGGCGGACTGGTTAGAGACCCGGTGCGAGCAGCTGGATGGCCTCCTCCAGGAACGAGGGGAGGGAGTATGTCCCCTTGAAGCGAGTCACGACCGGGTGAGTTTGGTCGTGTCGAGCGAGGTCGAGGGGAGGAGTGCTGTGGACAGGTGCACGGAAAGCTTGGGGGGTAAAGAGGCCCCGGAGACCCTTGTGGGGACACGAATCCACAGTGTGGTTGTCCCGGTGTGTGTGGTGCAAGGTGTGAGTGCGTCCCCATGTGTGGAAGCGACCCCGTGTGTGAGTGGTGTGGTGGTAAGTGTGCGGAAGGGTGTGCTTCCCAGCACGACGTGTGTGGATGTGGCACCGCGGGCGAGTGCCCCCGCGTGTGTGAGTAGTATGGTTTGTGTGAGGGAAACGGCACGAGTGAGTGAGCGGCCGAGTGTGAGGGAGACAGTGTGTGTGAGGTCGCTGAATGTGAGGGAGATGTCGGTTGGCATGCGTGAGCATGCAGCCGCGTCTCCCGGTGTGAATGTGATGGAATGGACTGTGAGCGTCGTAACACGCAGGTGTGCGTGGTTGGAATGGAGACGACGACGGCGACAGAGGAAAGAAAGCCGGGTAGCGGCTGTAGCTGTTTCGGGGACCGTGCCGGGTTCGCCCAGCAGCGAGCGCGAGGTCCGTGCTGTAAAGCGCACGAGGCCCCCACGTGCACGCTTGCGGGAGTGAAGTCCTGGTCCGGAAACGCACGCGGTGGATTTGCCGATCCCACGGACGGACAAAGTTTAGGCAGGATTACGAATTTGGACCGGATGGGTTCTCCACGCGGGCGGGTGTGTTAAGCTCCAATGGGCAGCGCACATGTGTTCGCGTGGGGAACCCCTCGAGACGTGAGGCTTGTGTTTTTTTTTATGTGCCGGGTGACGTCATGGCTGCGTGTGTGGTTGGAATCCGGAAGGAGGGTGAATTCCTGCCGGATGGTACCGTCCAAGAGGGACGAGGGACGCAAACAGCTGCCATGACGTCACGCCACAGGTGCGCGGCTGTGAATTGCCGTGCTGGTGCGCAGGTTGCGAGTTGCCGCGCTGGTGCTGCGCAATAAAAAAAAACAAAAAAAAAACAGCAAGCCTCGCTTTCGGGTGAACAGGATTCCCTGGGCAAGGGGTGGAAGACCCCCTTACCTGGGCACAGGATGACACTAGTTAGGGGGAAGGGTTAGCTTAGCTAGACCGGCTCCATGGGGCAGGGGTAAGTCCTCATGGGGCCCGTGGAATGGATTAGTTAGAGGGATTGTAAGTCAGATTTAGGATTGGGAAATGATTTATGGAGGTTTGAGGACAGTGACAGGCAGTGAATGTGTAGCGGGGACGTAGTTTAGCTACGTAGTGTTAAAAGGAACGTGCTGTAGTTTAAGGGACGACGTGGGAGCACGAGTTAGTTAGGGGAAGTAGTTAGCAGGATGGCAGAGTTCAGCGGTGAGTGTGTTGAAGAGTTGTGGGTTGTGAGGTGAGTACGTGTGCTTGTTGAGTGAGTGAGGCCAGCGGGTCTGTGTGAGTGGAGCGAATGGGGAATGCATGGTGCGATGAGTGATTGGGGGGAGGAGTGACTCCCGCCCAAGGGACCCCGGGGTCAGTGTAGACTGAGTTAGGGGGTTAGTCAAATTTACAAAATGGAGGTCGTTTTGTTGTTGGTGGGAAAGAAGGCTCGATACCCATTTGGAGGGGTGCAGGAGCCCTGTTGATGGGCTGGGAGCGTGGCTGCGAAAGGTGAGTATCGCTGAGTGGGTACCCCGGGCACCAGGCTAGTCGGCCGTAGTCGGCCAAGGGCCCATGGGGGGCTGGGATAGCGTAGTAGGCACGGGTGCGCCCACTTGGTGTGGGGGCTCGGGGCGCCAGTAGCCGCGTGGGCAGTGTTGTGGGCACGGGTGACCCTCAGAAAGGGGCCCGGGAAGCCAGCCTGCCACGTGTGCGTTTCAGGGGAGGTGCCATGGGGGGCACTCCCCGGTGTTTAGGGAGCTGGTAGGCTCGGAGGCAGTGTAGTGCCCGGGGGTGCCATAGCTGGAGAATCGGCAGAGGGTAGTGCCTGCCAAGAGGAGCCACGCATCCCAGCCAAGAGACCATGTGAGGGCACGGAAAGAAAATTGGGGGGCGAGGCCCGAAATTGTAAGGACACCAACACAGGCGACGGGAATCTGGGTTGTTAGAACCAATAGTTTAAGCGAGAGGTGCTTGTTGAAAGCCCCGGGGTAGTTTAACAGTAAAATGGTTAGGGTAGATTAGGAAGTGTACCCCTCCACACCACCCATCCCCTCGCTCTCGTTGTGGGCCGCTGGACCCACTTTTGGTTAGGTCGCTGAAGTCTGGGGAGGCCATCTTGAGGCTTCGTTGGGCCTCGACACAGGACGCTAGCTCTCCCTTGTTCCCCTCCGGGAAGGGAACGTAGGGGTTGGGAGTAGGCTAGGTGACAGGATAGGTTAGCCAAACAAGGACGATAAAGGGGGTGAGGGGATGAATTATAAAGGGTAAGTAAAAAAAAAAAAAAAAAAAGTTGGGGCTAAATTGGGTTTGACAAATTAAGGGGGTGGGTATGGACAGTGACAGACAAAGGCGATAGGTTGGGAGGGAGACCGTAGGGTAGGTCCGAGCCCGCCTTCCGAGTGGCCAGCACCACCGCACTCCCTCCACCAACCTCCACTGCAAGGCAAAGGCCGGCCCACTTCATCGGCAGCTGCTGTTTTGCTGCAAGGCCTGTGCCGGCTGGATCGTCTGCAGCTGCTGTGCTTCAAGGGCTGTGCCAGCCAGTTCGTCTGCCAGCTGTGTTTGCCTGCAGCGGCCTGGTTCTGCAGGCTGTGTTTGCCTTCTGCCTTTGCCATGCCATGCCCACTGCCCATGTTCACCAGCACCGTTCAATTTTGCTTTGCCCCCCCCCCCCCTGTTCATTTCCATGTGCGCCAGGATCAAGGCAACAGTTTGCAAGCTGCAAGAACTGCCCTGTTGGCAGCTACAACACGGGCCTGCAGTGGCGGCCCGTGCACCGTGTTTGCGTCCATCCATTCATCCATCTATCCATCCATCCGTTGTGTTCATTGCGTGTGCCACTTGAGCTGGCACGGAGACTGCGTTTGTGCAGCCCATACACCGTTGTGGTTCACTATAGGTTCATTTCAAAAGGGAAGGCCTTGGACTGCGTGTGAGCAGCCGGCCACGTTCCCTGTCACCTGCATTGTTTGAGCCAGAGACTGCATGCGAGCAGCCTGGCTCCCTGCTAACTGCTTTCTTTTTGCAGAGTCCATTGATCCTGGGCCATGGTTTAGTGTAAAATTTGTAAGTTAAGGTAGGATGTACTGTAAATATGAGTGTGCCCCCGGCATGTCTGTCTTAGCGCCGGCAATTTTATTTAAGTCGGCCGTGTGAGTGGGTTTGTTTAGTGAGTTACTCAGCCCTCAGGTTATTTATTTTGGGGACACGAATAGCATGAATGTCGCTCAGGGATCCATAGGTAAAACGTACAAGGGGAGAACTACACATGATGGCACACGAAAATTTGACGACTCGGGACGAGTCTGTAAAAAGGGGAGGGGGTAGTGTTGTGGTTGAGGAAATTCGCAAACCACCATTCAGGTCCCGTAGGTGAGATATCTCTGTAAGTACATGTGTAGTTAGCCCCAAACCCGTTGTTTAGAGGGAATAAATGTGATTCATTCGGGCTGCGACCCTTTAAGATAGCCGTTTTTCTGTTCTATCTTTATTTTGAACCAACCACGTCTCAACCGCCATCACACAACAACCACCAACCGCAACTCAGCTTCACAACAACAACAACGCCAACAGCCATGACCTTTACCGTCACGGCTCACTCCCGTAAACATCGCATCACCACCATTCCAAGCGTCACCATGGCCATAAACCACCACAATAAACCCTCCACCACCCTCACCTCTTCTCCTTCTGCGGCCATTCCCGCGCCGCTTGTGAACGCCGAGCGTCAGGCTGTCCTGGCCTCGTACAGGGCGCGCGCTGACCCGCGGGTACAAAGAGCGGCCTTTCCGAGGGGAAGTCAGATCAGGAATGATACACGCCCACTTCTGTTCCGTCCTATCAGCGAGCGCGGGGCGATTTGGCCCCGCCTCCAGGCGCGTCGGAGTAGAATCGAAATATGCAAATTCGAGGATCAGGGGAGGTTCACGCCCACTTTTCCTCCGTCCAATGGGCGAGTGTGGCTCCGCCCCCGAGCTCATCCTGATCCGGAAATTTGCATATGGGTTCTCCTGCCGTACTATAAAGCGCCGAGCGCGGGGCGAATTCAGTCAGTCTTCAGTTTTGTTTTGGGTCGGAAGCAGTTGGAGGCAGTCGCAGTTTTGGGCTCGGGCGAGTTGGAGAGGTGTGGCGGCGGCGGAGTGTGGCAGCAGCAGTCAAGACGGGTCTGGAGGAGAGTCGGAGTCTGTCGGGGTTCGGAGTCTGTCGGGGAGCTGCAGAGAGGTGAAGCCGGGAACGCGGTCGAGGTCGCAGTGGAGTCGCTCGTCGCGGGACCCAAGCAAGCCAGCTATCCTCTTTCCCCAGAGCATCAACAACCCCCCGTTTCCCCCCGCGCTGAGATAGTGCGAAAAGGGGGCCCCGTTCCCACCCCATTCCAAGCAGTGCCAACGAAACCCGCGGAGGAGCGCGGAGTCGGGGCACCGCCGCCATATTTGCGGCTCATCACAAGACGGGTAGGCTCCGCCTGGTCTCGCGCCCACAGACCACGTCTGCCCCCTTGTCATTGAGGGTGGCCCTTTTCTTTTGCCTTTGAGTATATGTGTTGTCGGCGCCGTCTGTAAAGTAAAACTGTGTAAGTGTTGCCGTGTGCTCGCGTAGTCGGTAGTATCTCTGCATATTTGTGCTTTTTTTGCAATTGCTTTTGGTGCATAATTGTTGTAATTGTATATGTGTGCTTTCCGTGTGCCACGGAATAAATGTGCCTTATGTTGAACTGTTTTTCCCGTTTCGCTTCGTCTTTTCTTTAATTGAATCTCCATCTTGCTTCACGTAAAGGGTTGGTAGTGGGCTAAATACGCCCGATAATTAATCGGAACTGTCGAGGTTGACGATAACACCGCTCGGTTATCCCGATAGTACGGAATGGGTCGCTTAAAGTGGCCCGAGTCCGGAGTCGACCTGCGGCGAGGTGCGATCGCCCGGTCTACCCTCCGTGTGGGTACTTAGGTAGGTCCAATTTGGCGAACAACCCTATCCCACGTGGGGGGCCGATTGGCACGATCGTGGTGAGGCCGAAAGGCCCACCCGTGACTAGTTCCCGGCGTTAGTCCGAGAGGGTCACGACGGAATTGTCCGTCCGGTGGGCGACGTGCCGCGATTCGAGTTACGTGGCTGCTCGCACGCCGGCGGGCGCGAATTTGCAACTATATATATATATATATATATATATATATATATATATATATATATAATTTTTTTTTTGTGACATCCACGGGACTTGAATAGTCCCGCCAACGTAGAATGAGCCGAAACGATGGAGGCGGTTTATTTTTTTTATAACCCAAAGATGGCGGTTTTAATCGCTCGACAGCAAACGGGATGAGGAAGGTGGCACGAGTCGCTTTTCACTGAGTTAATCATGTTTATTTCTCTAACCAGAACGATAATAAGACTCGGCAAGAGGAGGGATCCTGGACGATTCGACGGGAGGTTGTGTGGGTTCGGGCGTGTGGAAAACACAAACAATTCCAATAGATATACAAATCTCAAACCCTCTAAGGCACCAGGTACACACACACACACACACGCACGCACGCACGCACGCACGCACGCACGCACGCACAACGTAGCTCATGGTCAAGCTTGCCCGTGGTGTCGACGTAACAGTCCCTGGATTGGTGCCAGACGAGCTGGCGTTGCGCTCGTCAGGGGCAGGAGACACGGTGGTGCCGAGGTTCCATCAGGCCTTCCGCGCACAACCGCGGTTTCCGGCCTGTGAGCTCCAACCAGCCACCGTGGTGCTGTTCCTGGTGGTGTCGACCGCCTGCTGTAGGCCCAAGACCGCTCACAGCCACCAGGGAGCCAGTTCTGGTGCCAAGATGCGAGCAGGAGAGGGAGGCAGGTCCGCCTGCTGTTCGGTCCCATACTCTGAGCCAGCAGAACGCCAGAGCCAACCGAGGTGAGACACAAGGCACAGCAAGGCCACGAGACACGACGAATCGAGGAACGAACCAGCGCAACAAGAGAGCACGCTCCGAGACAAACAGCCTCGACCAGACGCTTTCTTTTTATGACTCTTCCTCCTCTTCTTTTCCCGAACAGAACCTTTTTTATACTCGAGTCCTCGTCACTTCCAATCGAGCCCTTTTATTGGCCCTCTGCCGTCGCCTTCCGCCAATCGTGATCAAGGGGCGGAGCCATCCGCAGCACTGTCCTGTTACGTCACGGCAAGCCTACAGGGAATATTAAAAGGGGATACGCATAGACACTTACCCTAACCCGTCTCCCTATCTAATTACGTGACAATTATCATTTCCCCCTTAAAGAAATGGACATTTACTCGACAATTTATCACCACTGAATTTTTACTTATTACATCGAGATCCTGGTACAACTCGAACAGCATGGCATACCTAATTAAACATCCTAATTACCCTTTGAATGCATACCCCCCCCCCCCCAGACATAACAATATATATATATATATATATGCTGTCAGCAACCTCTGGTTGTAACATCGTTTTTGGCGCCTTCATAGTGAGGCGCCTCTTGCTGTTATGGTGAGCATCAACCGCAGATGATGTCTCACACGGTAAAAGCACATAAGTAGGGTGAATATACTGATTCTGGCTCACTTTTCCCCATGTAAATGAATGGGGGATTTTCAGCGATTCCCTTTTTTTTCCCTAAAAATAAACCCCCTTTTTATCCCAAGGTATATTTATTTGTCTCCCCTTTTAACCTGGAGGTTGAACCTCATTGAATTGAACACCTGGGGGTTGAACAGCTCACTCATTGAACCTATAAAGATTTGTTCATTCTCAAATTCCTTCAATAGTTTAATTTTCTTTGCACAATAATCCCCATCTAAAATATTGACAAACAAAACATTTGAATCTTTATATTTTTGAAGATACCCCTTTTGTGCCATTACGAAATGATAAACTTCTCTTAATGCTCTTGTTTGACCACCTCCTGAGCCACAGGTTATTTTTTGTTAAGCCCCGCCCACTTTTCTTTAAGCCCCGCCCACTTTTGCTAAGCCCCGCCCACTCTCCACAAGGTATTCAATAAGCCACGCCCACTTTTCTTTAAGCCCCACCCACTTTTCTTTAAGCCCCACCCACTTTTGTTAAGCCCCGCCCACTTTGCACAATGTATTCAATAAGCCCCGCCCATTTTTCTTTAAGCCCCGCCCACTTTTGCTAAGCTCCACCCACTTTTTGTGAGGTATTTTTTCTAAGCCACGCCCACTTTTTCTAAGCCCCGCCCACTTTGCTAAGCTCCGCCCACTTTTCATGAGGTATTTTTCTAAGCCACGCCCACTTTTCCTAAGCCCCGCCTACTTTTGCTAAGCCCCGCCCACTCTTACATCATTTCCAGTTCATCTCTGACTCACAAAGAAATCACTAGAAAATTACAGGATGTTATGGTTTTGAAAAATTTCACAATGAAGGCTTGCCTAGGCTTGCCCAGGGAATTTCCAAAGGAAACCACACCCACCAGTCTTTCTCTATAAAAGCTTCAAGCCCAGGCTCCATTTTAAACATTTGTTTTTGCTGGCAATGGTGTGCTGTGTGCTTGCCTGGAACTCTCTGTCTTGTATGGAACTAAACCTTCAAGTTGATGAACTGGATTCAAACCTCTTATCTGTTGAGGTAAGATTTTTATTTTCCTATTTTCAAACTTTGATTGAAGCATACTCATTTAATAATTAAATAACTTAATTAATACATTATTATTTTCTCTCACAGGAAATTGTATCTGAAATACAAAATGAAAATACTGCTTTTGATACAACTTGGGGGGAAATTGTTGGCTTGGTTGAAGACCTTATGAGCGACCAAGACCTTGAGTGGGATGACTTTGGGGTTCCTTGGAACTCTCTAACTTGTATGGAACTAAACCTTCAAGTTGATGAACTGGATTCAAACCTCTTATCCATTGAGGTAAGATTTTTATTTTCCTATTTTCAAACTTTGATTGAAGCATACTCATTTAATAATTAAATAACTTAATTAATACATTATTATTTTCTCTCACAGGAAATTGTATCTGAAATACAAAATGAAAATACTGCTTTTGCTACAACTTGGAGCGAAATTGTTGACTTGGTTGAAGACCTTGTGAGCGACCAAGACCTACAGAACGAGCAAGACCTTGAGTGGGATGACTTTGGGGTTTCTTGGAACTCTCTGACTTGTATGGAACTAAACCTTCAAGTTGATGAACTGGATTCAAACCTCTTATCCATTGAGGTAAGATTTTTATTTTCCTATTTTCAAACTTTGATTGAAGCATACTCATTTAATAATTAAATAACTTAATTAATACATTATTATTTTCTCTCACAGGAAATTGTGTCTGAAATACGAAATGAAAACACTGCTTTTGCTACAACTTGGGGCGAAATTGTTGGCTTGGTTGAAGACCTTGTGAGCGACCAAGACCCACAGAACGAGTTCGTCCTTGATGACCCAACCAAAGAGTTATACCTTGGAGACCAGCAAAATCCTGAAAAAGAGTTTTACAGCAATAGTACTCATTGTGAGTTATCAAGACAATACCCACTGAACAAGTTATACGTTGATGAGCCAGAATACAAGTTTTACCTTGGAGACTCACAAATTTTGAAAAAATCAGTAAATGAGTTCTGCCTTGATGGTTTAAATAACTACCTTGGAGACTCAGGAAAAGGGTTCTGCCAAGATGGTTCTAAATATGGGAACTACCTTGGAGACTCACAAATTTTGAAAAAAATCAGTAAATGAGTTCTGCCTTGATGGTTTAAATAACTACCTTGGAGACTTGGAAAGTTGGGTTTATTTTGAAGACTTGAAATGCTACCACTCTTTGGGATTTAAACCTATCAAGAAAGTTCTTACTCCCTCTTTCTATGTCATCAAACCTGAAAGCCTTAAAAGACAGAATTGGAAGAAGAGAAAAAAAAAAAACGTAAAATATATATATATAGGTGGAAATCTCATTTTGAAAAAGACATTGTGTTGGGTGAGGATTGAGTTGGGGTTGAGATTTTGAATGTGAGGGTTGGGGTTGAGATTTTGAATGTGAGGGTTGGGACACACACACACACACATACACATCAGCAAACAAAAGTTAAGCCTTGACTATTCAGTTGAGGATTCTGTGTTTGGGGTTCACAGATCTAAGAACGTCCACCCCTTGACACACATTATATACTGTTATACACCTCGGACTTGGCCCTCGAGTGTCCACAACGGTGTATAGTAGGAGGGAGTGAAGCGCCAACCTATTGCTCCCATTGCACACACACACACACACACACACACACACACACACACACACACACACACACACACACACACACACACACACACACACACACACACACACACACACACACACACACACACACACACACACACACAAACAAAAGTTAAACCTTGACTATTCAGTTGAGGATTCTGTGTTTGGGGTTCACAGATCTAAGAACGTCCCCCTTGACACACATTATATACTGTAATACACCTCGGACTTGTCCCTCTAGTGTCCACAAAGGTGTATTATCTGCTTAGTTTTGTCTTTTGTAATTCCTGTGAATAAAATGAACCTAAAATCTCTTCCCCTTCCAAATCATATATTTTATAAGTCCAAGGAACCGTATCTATTACATCAACAATTTTAAAAAGTTCTTTCGTCCATCGTTCAGTAAAACCCTTTTCAAAATGAGATTTCCACCTATATATTCTTACGATATCACCAACTTTGAACTTAGGTTTTCTGACATTAATCTCTTTTTCATATTTTAATTTTGTAAATGTTTCTGATGGTTTCATATTTGTTGACGTGTGAATCGTGTCATTATACTTATCCACAATATCCTGAATAAAAGATGACCATTGTTGTGAACCGAGTTGTGTGAATTTTTTATATAGTCTCTCTTTTAAGGTACGATTAAAACGTTCAACAACAACTGCCTTCCCTTCATTAAAGGTACTGTATAATGTAATACTGTTATTTTTTAGAAAATTCATAAATGTCTTGTTATAAAACTCTTTACCCTCATCAGTCCACAATTTTTTAGGTTTTCTCTTACTTTTATTAAATATCTGTTGAAAAGCTAACATAAGAGTATTACCTGTTTTGTTTTTTAAAGGGACAACCCACGCATATCTACTCCTCAAATCAATAACGGTTAAAGCATACTTGTACCCCTTATCATTATTGAGTTCAATCAAATCAGCAGACCAGATATAATCAACTTCCTTGGAATAAACTTTCCTTCTCTGAAACTTTGTGAATATTGGTTTATGTAATTCATCAGCTAATTGCTCTTCAGTCTTAATGGCATCATTAGAGCCTATAAGTTTTTGAATTTCCAAGTCCAAGTTTCAATTTAGCACTAATCATCTTCTTCACGATGAACCTATCAACTTTTCCTCTCAAGGTTGGATTTTGTATCAGAGACAAATTATACAACATTTCTCTATCGGCTTCATGCTTTTCTTCCAACGTTGTGGTATTCCCATAATCAATATCGTGTCTCATGCACACTTCATCAACTCTATTGATTGGTTTACTCCAGGATTTAGGATTGTCTGCCTCATCTAATCTTTTATCCAAGTTTGTGCCTGGACCACAGAAAGAATACCCTGGAAGATGTAATTCCCCTGGTATTCCAGTAGTTGTAAATTTACTTCCTGATAAAAACTTTTGTATATCTCCTCCGAGTTTGTGTTTGGAGATAAATTGATTTTTTTTTGAACCACACACCGAACATATACCTTTTTGTATAACCCTGTTATTTTTACTTTTAATATATGAAATATTTTTAGTATTAGTTTTCTTTTTACATTTGAGACAATAACTCATTTATTTATGAGAAAAATTCCTGCAGAGTGCAAAAACCTTTTTAGTTTCCAACATGCACATTTGAATCTTAATTTTTAAAACATAAAGAATCCTTAGAAATGCCTTCACTCTCTCCTCCATTTATTTAAGAAAAAAAAATGAAAAACTTGAATTAAAATCCATATCTTGTCGATGCTAATAGTCTTGTCGAAAGTATTGCAAATAGACTTGTCAATTCTTTGTTTTCCTCCTCGGTGGGTTGAGTTATTTTCTGTAATACCACCAATCTTTTTGAATCTCACTGGTTTCCATATTTTGATATTTATTCATTCTCTCTCTTTCCTCCCTCTCTCTCTTCTCTCTTTCCTCCTTCTCTCTCTTCTCCTTTTCCTCCTTCTCTTTCTTCTCCCTCTCTCGCTTCTCTCTTTCCTCCCTCTCTCTATTCTCTCTTTCCTCCTTATCTCTCTTCTCCTTTTCCTCCTTCTCTTTCTTCTCCCTCTCCTCCTTCTCCTTTTCCTCCTCTTCCCTCTCTTCTTCAACTCCTTCCTCATCCCTTACTATCCTTGAATCGCTTACACCCCATAGAATATTATACATATATTCATCAGGATTTCTTGTTATTCCTGTATCCAAAATAATTTTTTTTACAACAGGAAACCAATAAAATTTCTTTTGAATTTCTAAAAGAGCCTTACCTTTTCTTAACCTTATAATTTTTTCATTATTTAACATTCCAATTAAATCTAAAGTTGTCGGTTTATCAACATCAGCATAATGCCAATCTTTTATTGAAAATACCTCATTCTTATGTTGTAGAACATATTTATTAAAATAACGAATACCCTTTTCTTGAAGGTATGCTTGGACACAGAAATGATAATTTTCTTGAAGCCTTCTTGCTGTCATTTATGTATTAGAAATATATGTTAGAATAATATTATGGCACGAAACACCTCCCCATCTTCCCATAGTTAAATCATTTTGCATTTCCTTACTTATTACATATAATCCTGTTTTTTCTGTTTTCATGAGATAAACAAGGGCAAAACCATTATTATATTTACCCTTATGAAATTCTTTTCTTTGTTGTTTACTAATCGTGGCTCCACAAAACTCATTCTCGATACCAAGTGCATAATATTCTTCCTTACGAGACTGATTTAATTGTACCAGGTCTTCGAGGTTAATTTTAAATGACCAATTATACCCTAAATCATTCATATAATACCCCCATTGTTCTATTCTCATACAAACGATACGCCCTTCTTTATAAAAATTTATTTTAATTCGAACTGTGAATTCTGTATGACCTGGAGATAATATCAACACTTCTGTATCTTTGGAATACACAGCCGTTTTATTTAAGTATATATATTGTGATAAATCGCTTAATCTCACCAAGTCATTCGCGTCAGTCGGGCTTGGATAATTTTTTAATTTATAAGCATTTTTCATGTTAATATTTTTGTTTATATTATATTTATGTCGTTCAGCCTTTGGCTTTGTATAATAATTTGATAAATCAATATCCAGTTCTTGAGATACACCAAAGATAGAACCATCTTTACCAACATAAGTCATTTATATTAGATTAAAAATAATATCATAAAATTTTTTATTTTTGTTGAGTTGAAATAACACATATAGACATAATTGACCACAACACTTGGAATTTAATTCTTGGACTTGAAATGTTTGATAAACACCATTCTGTAAGAATTTTATGACTTCAACAGGTGGTGGAAGACCAAAACTATCAAAATAATATTTGTCTTGACTATTAAAAATACAAACCCAATGAGAACCATTCCCATCATTATCTTCTAAGTTCATAATAATATTCTTTGTATGTTTCGGCACATTTGTTAATTCATCTCTCATACAAATAACCACATTATGAATTTTTAATTTCTTACAATATTTGGCAAGTTGTAAATTTGATGTTGTATTCTTTCCAAATTCTTTCAACCACTCATCAATGCTCATTTATTTATTAGAAAGATATAATCCATTACCTCTTTTCGTTAATTTTACACCTGCTTGTGCTATAGAAGAAAGCATATCTCCAACTAACAATCTCGCTTTATCAGGCAGACCTTCAAGTTTTTCAGCAAAATCTACAATTACACCACTTCCACTAATTTGTTTCTCCAACTCTTTGTTATGTCTTTCCAATTCTTTTTGAGCCTGGAGTTGAGCCTTCCTTTCGTTGGCAGTTTTGACCGCTGTTGAAATACCACCCGTCAATGCTCCAACCGCACTTAAACCAGCAAATAAAGGAATTAGAAATGGGAGAAATCCTCCACTCGTCTCTCTTATTGAATATTTTTTCAACATTGGTTTTGTCATTTTAATTTTAAGTGAGCCAGTGTCATTCAAGATTTTAACCTGTTCTCTTGTGAGCAAAACATCAATTCTTACTGCTCCTTTTCTCTGAATTGTATTAACGTTAATCGTACAAGGCTTTTGATTTTGAACACAAGATGATAGTTTATGAAGATTGATTTGATTAACATATACCCCAGTTGGTACTTTGCCACTCATTTATTTAACAAAAAATTATGTGAGACTAATCATCACACCATTATCTGTATTAATCTGCAATTCTGTTTCTTCCAAAAGCAAACAATATGTATCAACTTCTTCACTCTCTCCTCTTTCAATGTATAGGGAAGTATCCACTCGATTAGACTTTATAGTTTCCTTTTGAGCGCTCAGGTCAAACGCATAGATTGTATACAAACTTTTAAATGCTGTCATATCCAAAATAGGTTCTTTATTTCCATTACTTTCACACACCTTTTGGTAAGACTTGTATGCTTCAGCAAAATCATTTTTTTCCCAATTAATTTCCAATCTATCTCGTGGATAAAATGTTCCATCTAGAGAAACGCGAAGTTGTTTCACCTTAGCATTATCACTCAATGCATTATTCTTATCAGTCGCAGTATCACCATCTGGCTTTTTAAAAATCATCCACAGATATCGTGGCTTTCCTTCCAGAACACCCAAATTCCACGTGTAAGTAGTTTGGTTGAGTTTAACGTGTTGACATCTTCTTTTGAGGTATGATACACTGAGTGGTTTCTTTGAGTTAAGTCTTCGATTCAACATCTCTTCTGTTTTAAGATAAGGAGTATATTCACTGATATACCAACTCATCTCCTCAATTACAAATTTATTCTGTTCACCAAAAGCACTACCAACACCAAAAAGCAATCTATTTTCATTATCATTCCTTTGTAGTTGAAATCTAATTTTAAGACCATACAGAACTTTATCATAATCACAAAATCCAAATATACCTTTAAGAGGAACTGCCACAGTAAAACTATTTTCTGCTTTTGTATCATCATTATACATTCCTTTCCTTTGAATATATCCAGGGTCTGTGTTTGTTCCCGTTGACATATCAGGAATAAAACCTTCAACAGACCCCTTTCCCATTCTATCACTGAATGTATAGAGTGTAAATTTCATCATTTCAGATACAGCAGAGACATAATCAACCGCTTCAACTTCTTGTGTGCCAATATACAATCGCACACTATCAAACATTTTCCAGAAGAAATCATTTACAAGTGTAGCGTTTGTGTTATTCCCAGCCTTAGTGAATTTAAATTTACACAACAAGAAACTTTCGGAGAGATTCAAATAGGTTTGTTGATTATTTATTTCAAAACTTTTTGTACCATTTGTATTCCAGTCTGTTCCAGTTATTGCATTTACCTTGAAGTAATCTTCTTTTTTAGTGGAGTTTGAGATAATAATAGTATCATCCAAATCATAGATACTATCAATTGCTTCCATACTTGTATTTATTTAGGAAAAAAGATGTTAAAACTTTCGAAACCCTGATCCAAGTATTTGAATTATTTTCTGTCGTTCTTGGGGGGACAACTGAGTTTTACCTTTCTTAATTTCTTTTATTGCTTGTAATTTATGAGATTCCTTCTGAGCATCTTTTATACTCTTTACAGCACCTGCTACATTTCCCACAGCAGAAGCAGTTGAACCAATTAGGTCTTTATGTTTAAGAATAGTTGAACCAATACCCATGAGAGTATCAATTATCCCATCTCCTCTAAATTGATGTCCGACACCCCTTTGTCTCTTAGGTTTATAGTATCCTCTACCAAGATACATACCTTCACCCTTGTAGTACGGGGAAAGGAACATCCCATCCCCTGTAATTATTTTATATTTTCCCAACTCGTGTTTCCTCATAATAACCATCGTATTTATTTATTGGAAAACTTCACGTAGGTGAATTCTGATGGATATAACTTCTCCATGAAAAGAAATCACATGATTATCTTGGTCGGTTATCCTAAAATTTACTCTGTGTATGGTTTTTCCTGACACAGGTAGATAAACCAAATTTTTAGGTTCCATATTGAATTTATAACCAATTGGGGTTGAGTATGCGCTGAATGAAAATATTGTATTTGTTTTTTTTCCATCATTATAAGCACCATCAATCAAATCACAGTGAATTAACACTGAATTTATTCCTGAGGATATTTGAATGACATTATCACTGTAAAACGTCCCATTAGTTTCAATCTTTTTTGAGGAGAAACCCAATAACTCTCTAAATGAATTATCAATTGTGAAATCAACCTTGTAGTTATTTTTAACTTTAATCGTTGATTTTGAAGTATGTTTTTGAATGTTTATAACAATATTTTTTGGTTCATCACCCTGTTCTTTCATAAGACGAGCAATTTCGGAAGATATTTGAGAAATCTCGTATGCTCGCGGTGAGACTGTTATCGTTTTGTATCCACTTCCCGGATTATAACTAAACTTGTCATTTTTCTCGGTTATATTAAATAAGGTATTATAAGTTTCCATGGACAATAAAGATGCCTCATATTCTTTTGTTGTGTCAAGTTGTAGTGGGTATGGGAATGAAGATGTGTGGTCGCTTGTTGTGAAATTAAAACTCAGGATTGTGCTTCTCATCTTATTTAATATGAGATAAAATGTCTTTATATTGAGATTTATTAATTATTTTCATGTTCATCAACTGGTCTAAAATGGCTGATGCTTCATTAAAACAATTGTTATTTCCAGCCTTCTTACTGCCTAACAACAATAACAGTCTATTAACTAATTGCGATGGGTCATTTGGAAGAAAACTAATACCTGAACCAAGGATACTTAAAGCCTGAATAATGTGTTTCTCCTTCTCATTCTTCCTACTTTTACCAGAAAGAATAACCTTATAATTTAGAGTGTTCAGCAAATCAATATATACTCTATCATCATTATTTTCCATATCCAATGGTTTATCAATATACTTTGATTCATCCCTCACAGTTGAACCTTGTCTTCCATCTTTTGTGAGAAGAAACATTAATCTCGGAGTTAGTTTAACAGGGGGTTGAGCAGAACTTAAGAACCTTAATTCATCATTAAATATCAATACCTTTTCTTGAACAAGATGAAATATTGCTGGTTGTTCTGTTGGAATGAGTCCTGCTTTGGTTTTTGAATCTGCTGAATATTCATTGTTTTGAACAGCATTCACAATATAATCAGGGGGTTGATTAATCTCTTCCAGTTGTTGAAATAAACCTTCATCATATTCTAATTCTCCAATATGCTCTAATTCTTCCTCCGTCATTTGACTGAAATCTTTTAACATTTGGAGCTTTCTGGGAGTATATTCTACTGTGGGAACTGTGGAAACATCTTTCATTTTTTCTTGGGAAGTTTTTAAAAGTGGTTTAAAAAATTTCTCTTGTTTTCTTTCAAATACTTCTTCGCCCACTAGTTTCTGTCTGCGTTTCTTCTTTATGTCTTCCTGCTGTTTTACAACTTTTGAAACCAACTCTTGATGTTCCTTAAATCTTCTTGCTCTTTCTTTTGTATCCATTTATTTATTGTAAAATATCATTTAATGAATTGTAAAGATTAATAGGGAAATTTTCCTTTTCTTCATCATTCAAGTAGATGTGTTCAAATAAATCCTTTTCTTTAAATATTTCATCAAATTCTTTATTAACATTAATGCGAGTTGTAATTTCTTCTTCACTAATCCTTGCATCTCTGCTTTTCATACGTTTACGTTGAGTTTCTTCATCAACATCAAAACCGAATGATAAAATCTTCACCCCGCTCAGATATTTAATAATTTGTCTCGTTCCTTCTGGATTAGTTTCTAATATCCCAACACCACCAGATTTTAGTTTCCTTAACTCACTCTTACAATGTGAATATTTTGTTGTACCAAGAGAAACCTCCTCAAATATTTGTCCTTCATTCCTCAATCACATATGTTCCTCCACTGAAATATAGTGATAATCTTCACCTTTTACTTCTCCAGGTCTTATTGCTCTAGTTGTTGTTGATACAATGCGTATCACGGGGTGTTTTTTAAGTAAATTTACAATATTCTCATTTGTACTACACAAGAACCTTGATTTATGAAAGTTTTTTCCAGAAGCAGATTTACCCACAAGATTTATAATAATAGTTGTCATTTATATATGTAATTGTTTATAAAACAAAAAATATATCCCTTAATATCTCATCTTGTTTCACAACAATATATTTATATTTTTCAGTCGTGTGCTTCATGTAATCCTCAAATTTCCTTTTACTACATAATGTAGAACAATTATCTCTCCAAAAATTATTGATATCTATTGAATTTAACTTGAATAAAATAAAAGTATTAGCATTGTTTCTGATGGAACGACGAGGAAGTTGAAAGTACGATTGACTAAGATAAATACAATTACAAGAAGAATGTCTCCCTCTTGTGAAGTAGCTGTCCATTACCGTTTGGTTTCTCTCATTAACACAATCATCAAAGATAACGAGGTTCTTTTTTGATTTATCCAAATCTTGGGGAGACGGTATATCATCCGTATTATCACTAAGAATACAAGTTATAGGATTTGATTTCTTTTTACATCTCTGTGTATCACAAAATAGTTGAATTATATCTTCAATGTTATAATCATTTAGGTTTTTTTGACGTTTAAATAAACCGATTATATCTTCTTTTTGAAGACCAGCATTAAAACCTTGTGAGAGTAGTTGATACTCTGGTTGAAAACTCGACTTTGTGAAAATTATTAAATTATCATAATCTAAAAAGTTGGGAGTGAGGAGCATTTTTAAAAGTAAGCAGGTTTTTCCACATCCACTTGAACCAACTATGAGACATCTTAATGAATTTGGGAGATTTTTATGGTTGTTAAATTTTATCTTATTTTCCCAAATAGGTAAAAAATCATTCATTTATATATTTAGAAAACAAGTTATTTAATTTATTATTGGCTTTTTAGAAACTATATTTTATCCTAAGTTCAGGTTTAATTTCAAGATAATCCATTATTTTATTTATACAATATCTTGTGTTGATATTTCCCTGAAAATTACATCCATGAATAATATATAACAACAATCCTTTGAACATTTCTCTTATACGTTCAGTTTCTTCCCTTGTAAGGAAAGGTGTGTTATCACCCTCATACTTTACATTCATTTCTCTAATCAATCTTGTAAAGTAATTCATTTTTGGTGTAAATCTAAAAGAATTATTTTCCTTTTTATATTTTTTATTATCATTAATTAGAAGATAATCACAGAATATACATTGTTTATAGGCTTTTGACTCTGTGTTTAATCCCCCTCTTTCACACGCAGGACAATTCTCAAATTTGTCATATGAAGAATCAGGAAAGTCTAGCATATTTATAAAGTAAAACTTTACTTAAACTGAAATTCATCTATACTTTCAGTTGTATATTACCATCGATATCGATATACTTTTTTCATTATCAGATTCAACGACAACATTTTTTATATTAAAGGTAATTTTAAAATTATCGTTAACTACTATTGAACGAAATGTCATTTCACCTGATATATTAACATCCTTTATTTCATCAGGATTTACATCTTTAGGGTTGTTGAAAAAAATACAAATTTCTCCTTGCATATTACAGATGGTCTTATCTTTTCTTTCTAAAGCTTCATCCATAAGGTTTTTGTTCTTTGATACTTTTTCTTGTTTCATTGCTTTTTCTAGTTTTGAATATATTACTAGAAGGAGAGGAGAAACTTTTGTTAGAGATACTTTAATTGATGTTCTACCAGGTATACTAAAAGCCCTTCCACTGAAGGAAATTGAAGAACTCATATTATTTACCATAATAGTTTTTATCCAATAGTTGTTATATTTATCTTTGTTCAATTTTACATCCTTGACATATTTCTCAGTATCTTTAACAGATGAAGAGATTGATTGAAACTTGTCTTTTGTGTCTTGAAACATTGTATTTATGAAGTGAAAAAGTTGGAGGATAAAATGTTTTTAAGCACAGATTCACCTGTAAATTAAACGAAATTTTCATCAAGAAAATTTTAGTTTAAGCAAAGTTTTATTCTATAAATATGGTGAATACAACGTACTGCGATGTTTGTAATCACGAATATAAACATTATAGAAAACACCTCCGAACCAACAAACACACATTTAATCTATTTCATCAAATATCTCCTCTTGAGTTGGAAAGAAAACATTGTGATATCTGTTCAAAGGATGTTTTGAAGAGTAGTTATAATAAACATCTTCAATCACAAAAACACAAGAAAAATGAGTTTAAAGTAAAGGGAGACTATTATATTGAAAACACTGATGGGGCATTTAAAGGGCATATAAAAATAAGGATTTTTCAATTTGGAGAACCCGGTCCATCATCAATAGCTGAATCAATTGAAATAGTGAAACCCGATGTTGAAAAATTTATTAAAAAGACATTAAAAGAAATGAAAACTTTAAAGTTTTATATGGGAGTGAAAATGAATATGAAAAGACAAGATGAAGAACATACTCCTTATATGAGAACAGGTCTTCATTTTATAACATCATTTCAAGATTTTTTGAATAGTGGGGTTTATGAAGAACTATCAAGACAAGAGGAGGATGTTGATAATACAGTGGTAGGAAGTGGATTCAATATTAAAAAAATCATCTTTTTAGATATACACATTCTAAAATCAAACCCTCTTAAAGCTTCTTCTTTTATTGAATTACCAAAAGAAATAAAACTAAAGAAGGCAGTTGTTAATATTAAGAACAATGATAATAAATGTTTTCTCTGGTCTGTTCTTGCTCACTTTCATCCACCAAAATGTAATTCAGAAAGAGTAAAACAATATATGGAATATGAGAATACCTTGGACATTAAAGATTTTAAATTCCCAATGCCACTAACAGATATTCCTAAATTTGAGAAAAAGAATAATCTTTCTATTAATGTATATGGATTAACGGATACAAACAAAGTTCAAATATTAAAAATTTCAAACAACTATAAAAATGAAGAAACACACATTGACCTTTTATATTTTAGTGTTGGAAAGAATTCACATTACACATACATCAATAATTTATCAAGATTAATCTCTTCTCAGGTATTCAGAACAGCAAACAAAATATATCCTTGTAAGCGATGTCTTAATTCATTTCATACAAAAGAACGATTAGAACAACATTCAAAATATTGTAGTAATCATAAATCAGCTGTAATTACAATGCCTAAACCTGGTGAAAAGATTTCTTTTGAAGATTATAATAAATCTATCATGCACCCATTTGTGATATACGCTGATTTTGAATGTATCCTTAAAAAGATAAATACTGCTTCTCCTAATCCAAAAGAACCATATACAAATAAATATCAAAAACATATTCCTTGTGGTTTCTGTTATTATATCAAATCATCTGTTGGAGAAAAGTATAACAAACTTGAACATTATCGTGGAAAAAATGCTTCACAAGAGTTTGTAAAACGATTAGAAAAGGATTGTATAAGACTCACTAAATTAATGAAAGAAACAAATGAACCGATGAAATTAACCAAAGAAGAAAAATTAGAATTTAGAATGAACAATATCTGTCATATTTGTGAGGGGGAAATTAAGGAGTCTAAAGTTAGAGACCATTGTCATCTTACTGGTAAATATAGAGGTCCCGCTCATTCCTGTTGTAATCTTAATTATAAATTACCTTCTTTTATTCCAGTCTTTCTTCACAACAGCGCCAACTATGATACACATCTATTTATAAATGAACTTTCAAAAACACCAGGGAATATTTCTGCCATAACAAACACAAGTCAAAAGTATATTTCATTTTCAAAAATGATATTCACAAAACCTTTAACTCGTATTAGGTTTCTAGATTCTTACAAGTTTATGGGAACACCACTAGCCTACCTCGCATCAAATCTAAGCTCCACGGACTCTTTTCCAAATCTTAATTCATTCTTTCCAAAAGAGGAAATTCTCACTAAAGAGGAAATTCAGATTAAAGAGAGAATTCAAAGTAAAGAGGAAACTCTAATTAATGAAGAAATTCTAACTGAAGATGAAATTCTAATTATAAAGAAAATTCGAACAATGAATGAAATTCTAACTAAAGAGGAAATTCAGATTAAAGATGAAATTCTGATTAAAGAAGGAATTCTTACGAGAGAGGAAATTCAAACAAGGAATGAAATTCAAAGTAAAGAGAAAATTCTTACAAGTAAGGGAATTTATCCTTATGATTATATGGATTCATTTATGAGATTTAAAGAAACACAACTTCCTTCAAAAGAAAGTTTCTATAATAACCTTTATGAAGAAGAGATAAGTGATAAGGAATATAAACACGCACAAGAAATATGGAAAATATTTAAGATAAAGAACCTTGGAGAATATCATGATTTATATCTAAAAACAGATGTTTTATTGTTAGCTGATGTGTTTGAGGCTTTTAGAACACTCTGTCATAATAAAAATTGTTATGGATTAGATCCTGCCCACTATTTCACAGCTCCTGGTTTAGCTTGGAGTGCAATGTTGAAAATGACAAAACAAGATATAGATTTAATCAGTGATGTTGATATGCTTTTGATGATTGAGAAGTCCAAGAGAGGTGGAATATCACAAGTATGTTCAAAAAGATATGCGAAAGCAAATAATAAATATCTCCCAAATTATGATAGTGAAAAAGATAGTAATTATTTGATGTATTTTGATGCTAATAATTTGTATGGATGGGCAATGTCTCAATCTCTGCCTTATGGTAAATTAGAGTGGGTGGAAGAAAAGGATTATGAAAAGGCTTTGATGAATATTGTTATTTCTTCTCAAGAGGAATTGAATGACGAAGAAGAAGGTTATTATTTTGAAGTTGATTTGAGGTACCCGAGTGTTCTTCATAATAAGCATAAAGACCTTCCTTTTGCATGTGAGAAAGAAACCCCAAAGAAAGAATGGTTCAGTGATTATCATAAAAGTTTTAATATTAAAGGCAAATCAACAGAAAAGTTATTAACAACATTCTATGATAAAGAGGGATATGTTTTACATCAGAGAAGCTTAAAACAGTTTTTGAGAGAAGGATTGAGAGTAGCTAAAATTCATAGAGTTTTAAAATTTAAACAAAGTCCTTGGGTGAAAAAGTATATTCAATTCAATACAGATATGAGAGCAAATACAAAAGTAAAATTTGAAGGGGACTTTTATAAATTAATGAATAATGCTGTATTTGGAAAGACTATGGAAAATGTTAGAAACAGGCAAAACATTAGATTCGCAACATCTTGGAAAGAAGCTTCGAGATTGATAAATAAACCAAGTTTTGAGAGAGAAGAGGTTTTTTCAGAGAACTTTTCTGCAATTCATATGAAAAAGGAAAGTATTGTAATGGATAAACCAATTTATATTGGAACAGCAGTTCTTGATTTATCAAAGATATTGATGTATGATTATTTGTATAATGACTTAAAGAAAGAGTATGGTGAAAATGTTTCATTGTTGTATATGGACACTGATAGTTTTATCCTAGATATAAAAACTGATGATGTTTATGAAGATATGAAGAAAAATATTGGAGTATATGATACAAGTAATTTCAGCAAGAAGAGTGAGTTATTTTCCAAAAAGAATGAAAAGGTTATTGGTAAGTTTAAGGATGAGTTGGGTGGAAAAGTAATGAGTGAGTTTATTGGATTGAGAGCAAAGGCATATGCTTATAAGTATGGTGAACAGATTGATAAGAGGTTAAAGGGAATAAAGAAATATGTAATAAAGAAATCAATAACTTTTAGAAATTATTATAATTGTTTGATGAATAAGAAAGAAGAATATAGGAAAATGAATACAATAAGAAGTTATAAACATAACATATATAGTGAAGAAGTAAATAAAAAGGCATTAGGAGCCTTTGATGATAAGAGATTTATTTTAGATAATGGAATAGATTGTGTTCCATATGGATATTGTATGATAGAGTAAATAGAATAGATTGTGTTTTAATGATGGGAAGATGGGTTAGGGTTTTTTAAGGGCTACCGCCGCGTTTTTTCACAATATATAAATGGTTAAACCAAGTATTAATCAAACTAAAGAGTGGAGAAAATCTCAGTCTTGGTATATAAATGGAAAACATAATGAATGTGAAAAATATCAAATAAGTCTTATTGAAAAAATAACTAAAACAAAGGTAAATAAAACAAATAAGCGAATCAATTTAAAAACTAGTAAGTTAGAGGATGTAAAGAAAAAAATGAATATCCTTGAATGGACTGAAAACTTTGATGGTTATCAATTGAACAATGAAAAAACAATTTACTATAATCTCAAAATGATATGTGGCTCAGGAGGTGGTCAAACAAGAGCATTAAGAGAAGTTTATCATTTTGTAATGGCACAAAAGGGGTATCTTCAAAAATATAAAGATTCAAATGTTTTGTTTGTCAATATTTTAGATGGGGATTATTGTGCAAAGAAAATTAAACTATTGAAGGAATTTGAGAATGAACAAATCTTTATAGGTTCAATGAGTGAGCTGTTCAACCCCCAGGTGTTCAATTCAATGAGGTTCAACCTCCAGGTTGAAAGGGGAGACAAATAAATATACCTTGGGATAAAAAGGGGGTTTATTTTTAGGGAAAAAAAAAAGGGAATCGCTGAAAATCCCCCATTCATTTACATGGGGAAAAGTGAGCCAGAATCAGTATATTCACCCTACTCACATAATCTGCAAAGATAATCTGCATAATCCCTAACATCCGCTACTCCACAACCCTCAAACACATCCAGGCACAACTAAGTCAGCCTTACAGAAAAATTTCTGCAAGAATTCACTTCTTCTTCGACAGACAGAAAATGAAAGAGAGGCATATAGAGTAAAAGGGATGAAAGATAAGAAAAAGCAAGAATTAGAATGAATAAAGAGATATATAAAAACAAAATTAAATAAAAATTAGAAAGAAATGTGAAAGGAAGAAAGAACAAAGATATCGGGAAGAATACAGACAGATACATTTCAGCAATTACCCCCCAGGCTCAAACGCAGCAACATGAACATTACGACTCTGGTTTAAATATTTAAATGACTGTAGTCATCATTGGTTGCACCCAATAGCATTTAAACAACTGTGGTCAAAACCAAGAGCATTGAAATGACGACTGTGTGTATGCCAATGGGACTGTCATGTTGGACCGTGTGCTTTGACCATGGGGTCAAGGTGCATGTTCCAAGCTGTTCAAATTTTTTGAAACCTTTTTTATATGATAAAGACGCCTCCATAATGAGGGCAAGTAATCCCGAAATCCGGATAGGAGGCTCCATTTGATGTTTCAACAATAATGACCTTAAATCTCTGTCTTTTGGCATGAGTGACTGGGATGAAGCCTCCGAGTTGGAGGCGACGCTTTGGTCTGCGCATGTACGGGACTCACGTCCGTTGGAGATCGGGTGGGAGCGCTTCGTCACTCTCCATACATTTTGACGTATGTATGTATGTATGTATTAACTCACTCTAAGCTGTCGAGCAAGAAAGAGACCAGTGGAAATGAAGTTAATGGAAAATAATTAGTGAGAATGCATTTCAAACTGCAGTTTCCTGTGCACATTTCATGGGTGTTTGTGTTCTGTGTTTCTGTAAAGATGCGGTCTAAATATTAAGAAGTGAATGTTGATGTAACACCTTCACTTCAGAATAAAACCTGTTCATAGCAATTCTTTTTACATCAGTAGATGGCTCTCTTGCCAATGAGATGAACTAATTTGTGTAATTGTGTTGGAGAGTGAGAGTTGACTAAAACCTTCAGGAGGAGGTGGAAGCTCTCCAAGTGCTGTCTTGACAGCAGTCAATTGCTCAGGATTGAGGGCATCCCTCTGTGCAGTGGTCATGCTTGCAAGACTCTCGGGATTCAGCAATGACAGCAATTTTGGACTCAATTCCTGCGTAGATATCAGAGAGGAAAGATATCATGGAAGCCCAGACAGACAAGATGACATCATAGTAACAGTCATTATGTGTTCAGATTTTACAATTTCATGCTCAAGATTGTTCCTATACATCCACAATTACATCAATCCATGATTACTCGTCGATATTAATTTGTTTTTATTTTCATTAATTTGTTATTTGAAACGGCCTTTCTTTCATGAATGAAATCGTTCACTCGCACGTCGATCGGTCAGAAAATTCACACTACGTGGTTTTCCATTGCCCTCTCGACAGGGACTTCAAAGAAAGGACATTTTAAAATTTGAACATGCTATTGGCACACAACCTTTTCAAAAAGTATGTCGGCTGTTGATTTACTGTTTAACATCCATGAGCGAGTGCTACCAGCTAAGACAATGGGAAGAACGTCCCAGCTAAAGTATGATGGCCGATGGTGATAATTTATAGACGTATCCTATTCAATCGGGAGTCTTTCACGGCCGAGACGCCTCGCAGGTGATTATATGATTTCCTGAGTTGTTGCAAAATGTTCTCACCTGTGCTTGTTAATTTTGTTTTTTTTACCATTCCGCAGCTGCAGCATTTGCATTAAACACTTTAATGTGATCAAAAATATATAGTTTTCTCTGTTTGAATTAACTTACACCATAATAGTTTACTTGTTCCCTCAACTAGTTTTAAAAAGAGCCATTTGTGTGGGTGCCTCAGATAATTTAATTAACACAATCGTGCTCAAAACGACAGCAACTTGTGATGGATCAGTGGCCTGTCCAGGGTTGGTTCTTCACTCGAGAAATGTTCACGAGTTGTCGTATTTTTGTATTGGTCGAGTTGTGGGAGAGCAAGATGACGGGAGGAGAAACTAAGCAAACTGAGTGAGGAGATGGAGAACAGGTGGATAAAGAACAAGCGGTTGGATGAAATATTAAGAAGAAAGAGGAAAAGGCTACAGTTCGGAAGAGTGACTCCAAGGAGGGGATCTCGATGGCATTCTTGGCGAGTGGCAACAGAGCAACATTGCTCATTGTGCACAAGTGGTAAGTACTTTCACATCACTGCCAGAGTGCTTTAAAATGATTGTACATTTGCTCGAGTAATTTCAATGGCAAATAAAATTAATCAATCTATTGAACAAAACGTCCTGGCTTTGGTGAGAAAGCTTTCAGCTTCTTATTGTTTTCACGGCAATAACAGCGCATTTTGCTGCTGTTTTCAAAACACACCGTTGGAGTGCTTTAAGTGCATTATAGTGGTTTCACTCGTACATTTGGGATTATTTTCAGCACGAGACTTGTATTTGGGCATCACAGACAGGCACAATATTATATTACAATTCAGGAGGTAATTTAGTTTGTTACCAGTTGAAGTCCTTGAATCAGTAATCGGTACAATTTGTGCTGAAAACTGATTTTGAACTGTTACGAAGTGCGAGTCTAAATGGTCTACAAGTTGCTGTGGTTGAGGACCATTTGTAAACCCATCGATGCTTGCTTTCTGCCACCCTACTGTTGGTGCAAGTTAACCTTATTAACCTCTCGTTTCACCTCCAAAATTTTTTGTCTGTAGATTCAAGGCTCCTGAAAGAGCTATAATGCTGAACAGATGAGGAGGCAACAGAACAAAAGGATCAGCAGAGAGGGAGAGAGGAGGAGGGGGGACACTAACAGTAGGGTTGATGGACAAAATCGAGAGACATTTGGACAAACAATGGGTGTGGGGAGGAAGCATGCGGTGGACAAGATGAAGCTCAGGAAGGAAAAGCTGGAAATTTGGAAGGTGGTGGGCTTGGAGGGTGGGGCGGGGTAGGTTAACAGGGGGTCGAAAAGATCATGGCTTCACTTCATAGGCCCTTCACTGGCTCATATCATCAGGAGGTTTTGCAAGATATCAACTTTTTGGACTAGTTGAGCAAGAAGTTCTCCAACTGTTTAGTTGTGCAGAGGCATGCCCCAATCTCACAGGTGCACTTACAAGTATTTTTGGCTTCTTTAAAAGTTTTTTTTTTTTTTAAAGTCATCCCATTCTACAATTCATATCTGGCAGGCATGAAATATGTCCAGGATACCCCGCTTTACTTCGGAATGAGGAATCTAGGGTGGAGTAAATCATTTCAAAAGTGCCGTATCATTACAAATATTTCACAAACTGCTTCAAATTACGAGCTTCTAAATCATTTACGAAAATATTATGGCAAGTTCTGGTGCCGATAACCTACCTTTAAAACATTTTCAGGAAATAGGGATACAGCCCCTGGAGGGAGTAACTTTAGTAGATCTTCTGACATACTTGACAGTTCCAAAGAGTTCATTCCCGCTGTGGAGACAAAGCATTTCCCAAATCATGACTTTGCCTCTCAAGATGACGGTGAAAGAATGATTGTATTCACTTTAAAACATAAATTATACATATAAATTCTGCATAAATATCATTCCTGGGGGTCACCAATTTATTATGTACACAGATGTCATAGAATGTTTACTCCTCCACCCATCCCATTATGGTCTTTTCATGTAACCTTACACCAAATTCCTCCACCTCCACCCCCCATCCCTTTATGCTCCATCAATGTATCTTCTCTTTCCTACGAATCCAACCTAACTCTCTTTATCTTCTTTTCCCATTCCCTCCACATCCTGAACCTCTTTTTCTCGACAATCATCCTCTCTTTTACAATTCAAATTTTCCTAATCTCATATGGAAGGATGTACTAACTACATTACGCAGCTTATAAAGCCTGAAAAATTCCGTTTTAAGCTGGTAGAAACGAGTTGGTACACATCAGGTAATTAAAGAGTTCTTAAAAACTCACAATTCTCATCAGGTTTGTTAATCGTTACCATCATTGAAAGTCGTACCAGCCACATTTCCAATTTGCAGCAAGATGGATGTCGTCCACGAAGATAAAGATCCTATTGCCTCTTCAGATTTATTCTTAAGGGCCACCAGTGTTTCCTGCTGAAGGCAGGTCACTTGACCCATCTTGGCGATCACACTCCTGCCAGGCACACACCTTGCTGTCTGTAGTGCTAGTTCACTGGAAAGTGTGGATTTTAACCATCAGCTTGACATATGTCCATGTCAATGTGAACCTTTGTCCATGTCCATGAAACAAAGGCTCTTTGTCCATGTGAATCATGGGCGAAGTGCCTCAATGTTATTGATGCTTCACCCATACCAAGAGTTATCTTGGGTTTGCATCACAATTGAGTGTATAATTGAATGAGATTCACCCATGAATAACTTTTCCCATCTGGATGTCATCAGGAAATCGGCGCCGAGTCGAGAGTGATCAACTCACTGAACAAGTAACCTCTGATTTACAAAGAGCCTTTGAAATTATATTGTGTTTCTCGTGATAACCTACGAGTGTTTTTCAAACAATAGATGCTCTCTTGGCTATGTAGATGAGGTGAGTTAAACAGTTTTCCAGAATAATTTGCTTTTCAATCAAAAAAAAAAAGAGGAGAGTTTTGAATCATACCAAAATACACAATTTGGTGTCTGTCTGTCTGTCTCTGTCTGTCTGTCTGACTGTGATATATTCGGTCATTACTTATCCAATGTCAACCAAACTTGCCAGGTGGACTAATGGTCATACAACAGAGGTTGCAGTGACTTTATTTGCCCCGATCCCCAAGGGGGTTTTCTCCCTTCGATGAACTCCGTGTTAAGGTGCATAAGTAGCCCTATGCCCTATCCTCTCCTTGGCAGCTGTGTCCTTCCTAAGATGTGGTGATCAAAACTGCACGTGTCCTCGATGTTGTAGATGAAGCCTCACTAAATTTATTCCCCTCCCCCCCCATCAAAAGGTTCTGATATTTAAAAATAACTACAAGTTGCATCCCTTTTGAACACGAACTGTTTTTAAAAGTTTGTTCCAACCATACGAGGACAATTATTATTCAAAATTTACATCAATAATTTGGATTGTGGGGTTAAAGAGTCAGCTTTTCAAATTGGCATATGACAAAAGGTTTAGAGTTAAGGTAGATAGCAGAAAGCGAGGCGATCACATCGAGTAAAGTCTAGATACGTTCATAGATTGGGTAAAACATTGGCAGATGCAATTTAACAAAGGTAAATGTAACGTGATTCGGATGGGTAATAATGATGAAAATAGAGATTACATGATGAAAGAGGCTATTTTGGAGTGTGTCACACAGGAGAAGGATCTGGGGGTGGGGGATACAGGAGGTAAGCAGGAAGTACGGTGCCAAGCAGCTATAGGTAAAGCAAATATAGTTTTAGGTTGTATTTGGAGGGGGGGGTCATTTATAAATCAAAAGAGGTAGTTTTAACATTGTACAGGAATTTAGGGAGGCTTCATCGACAACATCGAGGACACGTGCAGTTTTAATCACCACATCTTCGGAAGGACACAGCTGCCAAGGAGAGGGTAGGGCATTGGGCTACTAGATTGATTCTGGGCCTATCTATGAGGATCGGCTGAAGGAGAAAGGCCTTTATACATGAGAAAGGAGGTGGCTATGAGGGGATATGATAGAGATGTTTAAGATAATGAAAAGTAGAGACCAAATAAGTGCAGAAGAGTTCTTCAGCAACATGGGCAGTGATAGGATCAGGGGACAGCCTGAGAGTAAGAAGAGGAGAGTTACGATGATAGTAAGGCAAGAGTAGGAGAGAGAGAGAGAGAGAGAGAGAGAGAGAGAGAGAGAGAGAGAGAGAGAGAGAGAGAGAGAGAGAGAGAGAGAGAGAGAGAGAGAGAGAGAGAGAGAGAGAGAGAGAGAGAGAGAGAGAGAGAGAGAGAGAGAGAGAGAGAGAGAGAGAGAGAGAGAGAGAGAGAGAGAGAGAGAGAGAGAGAGAGAGAGAGAGAGAGAGAGAGAGAGAGAGAGAGAGAGAGAGAGAGAGAGAGAGAGAGAGAGAGAGAGAGAGAGAGAGAGAGAGAGAGAGAGAGAGAGAGAGAGAGAGAGAGAGAGAGAGAGAGAGAGAGAGAGAGAGAGAGAGAGAGAGAGAGAGAGAGAGAGAGAGAGAGAGAGAGAGAGAGAGAGAGAGAGAGAGAGAGAGAGAGAGAGAGAGAGAGAGAGAGAGAGAGAGAGAGAGAGAGAGAGAGAGAGAGAGAGAGAGAGAGAGAGAGAGAGAGAGAGAGAGAGAGAGAGAGAGAGAGAGAGAGAGAGAGAGAGAGAGAGAGAGAGAGAGAGTAGTTGATGCATGGATTGGTCTTCCTGGAAGTAGAAACAGTTGAGTAGATGGGTTTAAATTGAAATTATAAAGGTCCATAGAAGCATTAGTGATAGAGGGGTACAGGGATGTTGGCAGGACTTGTAAGTAGATCGAGTATGGATGGGTGATTGTGTACATATGTGCAGAGTGTGATATCTGTGAGAGGGTCTCGTCAAGGGAAAGTGTGTGGTTCGTGCTGTATATTTTTCACCCAAAAACAGCTTTCGCCCCAACCACCCCCAATTAAATAAAATAATGATTAAAAAAAAAAAATTTTCCATTCTTATTTTTAGCACCTTTCTGATATCCCTGAGCCTGACACGCTGTTCTCATCCCAACTTCTCCTCCTTCCCACAATTATGTAGTTTTTACGGATCCATTTCAACTGGTTGTTGGTATGGTGCAGGCATGATGGGCCGAATATCCTCCTCCTACATCTAATTTCCTTGTTAGTATTCCTTGTTAACCCCACCATCAAAGGTGGACGGAGGTTATGTTTTCACTCCTGTTCGTTTGTGCGTTTGTCTGTCTGCTTGTGAGCAGGATATCTCAAAATGTTAAGGACGGATTCAGACTAAACATGGTGGACAGGTTGGGTGTGTGACAAGGACTAATTGATTCGATTTTGGTGAAGTTACGGATCTAGATCTGAGAATTTTTTTTAAAAAAAAGTGATTCTTCACCATTGAGAGATAGGGCCGAAAACAATATAGAGCATGATACTGTATCTCAAAAAGTTTTGGAGGGGTTTTGACAAAACTTGATGGATGAGTTGGATGGGTGACAAGAATAAACAGAATTGATTTTTGTTGAGGTCCGGATGCAGATCCAGCCCATCAGTGGGATATAAAACGTAAACTGTTCAACCTGGTGAAGGTATGCGCTCTACCGAGTGCCATTGTAGTTGTTGCAGCATCAGTAATGTGAAGCCAAATGTTAAGCAGGCATTTGGAATATAAGAAACGGAGTCTCTATTTTGAAAAAAAAATTTGATTGACCTTCAGTTTTCTTCCTGCAGATTGCAACAAACAAGCATTTTTGACCAAATGTTTTTTTTATACCTGACCAGCTTGCTGGCAAGAAATATGATGACACGAGCAGAAGCCCATGGTAAAAATACCCCCAAAAGGGAAGCCTTTTATTATTGCACCAACTTAAGTAGCTCAAAAAATGGGAGGTTATATATTGCTTAACATAAAATAAAAAAACAATTTTCAGGAATGATCAAGGCAGCGGTCTGTGCCAATACATCCCCGGATTAAATTATAATTTCCCCGTAGGTTTGGAAAAATTAGAAGCAACGTTTACCTCATTTTTTCTCTTCAATGAGGGTTTCTGCATTTCAGGGTAGGACAGACAGATAGACAGCATTCGCGTATTATGACGAGATGATGTACCATTCGCTTGACAGAGCTTTGGTGCTGCCGAAGCAGTTTCTTGGCACGGGTTAGGCCGGGTGATTTGCCATTGCCTTCCCAGTTGTTGTTCAGGGCAGGAATTGGGAATCCGGCAATAACTCATCTACTCGTCACAAAGGACACCATAACAATTTTAGCGTCCGTCAACTAACGCTGGCAGATGGCACACCAGGTTTAATGTCCACACAAGGGAGAGCACACACATTGACGTCTTGCCCTGAATTCAAAAACACCAGGATGACAGTTTATGTACGTGCCGAGATTCTAACCCAGGCTAACCATACCTCGAGGCCATCCTACGATCCGAGCATGCAATATAATTATTTAAAAACTGCAGGAAACTTCCAGCTAATGTTACAATGGAGTGAGCAGGGAAAGGTGACCCACCTGTATTCAGCTGCACTAATCTGCGCTATTTGTTCGACCGTCATGCAACAGATGAACTGGCCAAGCGCAGTGAGATCGACAGCAGTCAAGTTCGGGGAGGAACGTTTTCGAAGTAATTCATTAGAATGGCATTCGCCTGCAAAAGCATGAAAATAACCTCCTGGAATGAGTCGCTCATTTCCCTCCTAAAGACTTCCCCACATTTTTCAATCATTCACCATAAAAGCATTTGACATAAAATCTAGTTTCTCGATATAAACACGAAATAAACATCCATTTGCCACAGCTTATAAAAGTTGCAAAGCTTATATTTTATTATTCTTATGGAAATGGATATATACGGATATTCATTCACGAATAATTGTTGGACTTACAGTGACATCCCGAACCAGTTTCCTGCTTGCCTGGCTGCTGAGTTTGGATGGGTGACCTGATCTGGGTGGTGTCTCGGTGATATGATACGCATTCCACTTTTTAATAATGGATTTCACTTCTTAAAAAGGAAATATAAATTACTTTGAAATCTTCTTATAACCCTCTCCTGAACAGTGCTTCTCCACCACCGTATGTCTGACTTCTTTGGAAAGCTCTTTGGTCTTCATGTTTGCCTTGTTGGTTGACCAAGTGAGTTGCACCTTAAAACTTTTTAGATAGGAAGGAGAGCTTAATTTTTAAGTAAAACCACTGATTACATTCAGGTGAAACCTATTCCACTTATTTTTTTTAACCTTTCAAACAAATAATTTGCTCCTAAAGTGATTTAGGGTTAATTAGGCAAAGGGTTTGAACACTTATACAACTGAGAATCATTTGATTTTCTTTATTTATCTCACTTCTTCCCATTTTATCTGGATTAAAAAAAAAAAACTTTATTACCTTGAAGTAGTTTGTGAAGACTCTTTCTATTGTTTTATTTGAAAGCATCCTGAAACATGTAAAAAAAACATAAAACGTCACAGCCCCTGTTGTTTTAGTAATTTTGCTGTTTGGAGTTAAAGGGCTCGCCCATATTTATGGACAACTAAAATGGCCGCCAGTCTACCAGTTGGCCATCTTTGATCAGATCGCAAAATAAAGTGAAGTGCACGTGTACGCCATCATAGACTGTGCTTGTGCCAAGTTTGAACAAAATCGGACCATGCATGTCTGAGAAATAATTGGGGACATGTTTAAGTAACAAAATGGTCACTAGTTGACCATCTTGGATCTGAACTGAAAAATAAATGAATTTCATATGTAAGCGACCATTCTTTATCTGTGTGCCAAATTTGAACAGCATCGGTAAATGCATGTCTGAGAAATGGTTGAGGACGTGTTCAACACCGGGATTTTTACAATTAAAATGGCCGCCGGTCGGCCATTTTCGATCTGATCTCGATAAAAAAGGAAGTGTTTATGTATACCCTCATTTGTTGTCTTTGTGCAAAGTACAAATAAAATTGGTCCATGCATGTTCGAGATATGGTTACAGACACAGGCACGCACACATGGACATGAAAAACAGCAAAAATAAATACGATGAAAGCTGGAATATTGAGGAGAGGGAGGACGTCTTCATTTGCAGAACATGCTCTGCATTTGAAGCATGGGGGATGGATGGTTGGGGAGACCAATTCATGGCTACAGCACAAACAGATGAAGGAAGGACAAATGATAATAATAGGCAGAAGGATGAAGGGGAACAGAAGGGTAGAGGAGAAGAGGAGGATGATGAGGAACAACATTCTTTGGAAGAGGAGCTGGTTAATAAGGTAGAAGAGGTGAGAATGACACCAACTGAAGAAAGACCACAACTAATCCGACTACATCATAAGAAACACACAAAAACACTGATCAGCAGAATAAACAAATCTTTTAAAAATACATGACCAAAATTGGCACCTCTGAAAGAAATAAACATCGTGAATTTTGCAGCAGCACTACTAATTCAGGAAAAAAGTAACAACAGAACAGGTTCCACAAATAAAACCCAAGCACCACTATGGAAGCAAAGACTCATGAGGCAGAGGGAAATGCTTAGAAAGGAGACAGGACAGATTCAGCAATTCCAAAGAGGAAAACAAAGCCAAAAACTAAAGAGGAGAGTCCAAAAAATAACAAACAAACATAAATTGAAGACATAAGACCGAGAGGTAATGGTTGCTGAAAACAAACTGAAAGTGTAAATGTTAGCCTCATCGTAGTTTTTCTTTATTTTCTTGCGAACAGCAGGAGAACACAAGGCCAGATGTTTGAAAACAACCTGCAAAGATTTTACAGTGAACTCGGGGAAACACGCAAAATGCGTCATCCTCTCCTGAAAAAGATGAACTGGATCAATTCTGAAAAGGAATTTATGAAGATCGAAAAGAACACAATAAGGAGGCAGGATGGATCCGAAACCTGGAAGAGAAGAAGCAACATGTCGATGAAATGCCCCCAGTAATAAATGATGCAAAAAAGACAAGACAACAACAAACAAAAATGCCAAACTTCAACAGCCCTGGTCCAGATGGGGATACCAAACTTCTAGCTAAAACAATCGGATGCTCTCCACGTTCACGATGCTCAAGCATTCAATGAACTTATGGAAGGGGATCAGGAAATGAATGAATGGCTTACAGAAGGTAACACCTTCCTCATCCCAAAATCTGAAGAAACCCAACGACCTCACAGATACCGGCCAATAACTTGTCTACTAACATGCAAACTTTTATCAAGAAGCATCACAGAAATGATGTACCACCACCTAACACAACAAGGAGGTCGAGAGCAAGAACAGAAGGGATACAAGAGAGGATGTTATGGAACAATAGACCACTTGCTACTACACAAGGCCATCGTAGAAAACTGCAACACCAGAAGAACCAAATTGTCCACAGACTGTTTTGACTATTAAAAAAATGCTTTTGATATTGTCCCATGTTGATGAATGATAAAGTGCATGCAATTCCACAAGATAAATCCCCAAATAATCAATATGATTGAGAAAGCCATGGATCTATGGAATATCACACTAATCCTGCAGCACTTGGACAGAAAGATCAAAATACCAGGAATGAAGATATGACAAGATACGAAATGAAGATACGACACAGGAATATGGTACTCTGACGACATCCAAATGGAATTTGGCCTCGAAAAGTGTGCCAAGTGCACATTCGTGCAAGGTACCCAAACAAAAACGGACAACATAAAAATCGACCCAGATACAACAATACAGGAGCTAGACTACGAAGCATCTTACAAGTACCTTGGAGGAGAAGAAGGCCACCAAATACGTCATTAAAAAATGCACAAAACAATCACCAAATAATACCTGCATAGAACAAGGCTGATCTGCAAAAAAACATACCGCTCCCCAACGAACAAAATCAAAGCCATAAACAAACCAGCAGTACCAGTGTTCCAATGCAGCTATAGAATAGTAAAATAGCCACAAGCAAAAATTAGAAAACTAGATATCAAAACAAGGAAAGTCCTGACCATCCACAAAATGTTCTACAAAAATCAGTGCTTCCTGAGAATGTACCTGCTGAGGAAAGAAAAAGGGTGGTGGCCTTATGGAACTCAATCAAGTGCACACAGCGACGACTGCAGGATAAGCAGAGTACGTGAAAAGTTCACCAGACTACTGAATACAATTTGTGTACAAGCATGAACACGACAAGCCAGAAAAGGTCCTTCTGACTCACCTGCAAAAAAACTTCCAAAAACAGGTGCGAACAGAAGATGTCACGCAGCTAATCAAAACAGCAAGAAATACAGCCCCAACAATTGCAAAAAGACAAAAGAAAAATACATAACAAAATACCAACAGATATATAGTGACAACTTGGAGAAAGACAAAAAAGGTTTGTCTCACTCACCTTGATGAAATACCAACAAAAACTGGTATATTAAAAAAGACAAAAGAGCAGAAAGACAAAAGACAAAAGAGGAGAAAGACAAAAGATCAGGGAAATATCTTTTTTAAAAGAGTTGGACAGATTGGGGATAGACAAAGAAGGATCACTGGAATGGCTAAGAAGAGGTCAGCTCAATTAGGATGGAAAACAAATCATTATAAATGCCCAAGACCAAGGACACGACACGAATGGCTTTAAAAATATGGCAAGACTGAGCCAATCGGACAAGTGTAGATTTTGCAAGGAGGTAGAAACAGTGAGTAGGACATACGGTCTATTGGGATGTAAAAAAAACTCATGTCAGAACAGCTATACACACAAAGGAACAACAAGGTATGTAGAGTAATCCACTGGTACATCTGCAGAAATTTCAATATCCCAGTTCCAGAAAACTCATGGAAACATGAACCAAAAGCAAAAATTGAAAACAAGGAGATATTGCTCATGTACGACCTGATGATCCCATCCAGTGTGAACATAGAAAACAAAGCACTGTGACCGGAAATAGTACTCAGATACAAAGAGGAAAAGAAGGCATTGTTCATTGAGGTTGAAGTACCCAGTGATTTTGGTCTAAATAATGCAGACATCCAGAAAATGACCAAATATCAAGACCACAAGAATGAAGTGAAAAGATCCTGAAAGCGGAAGAGCACCAAAATTGTACCAGTGATAATTGGAGCAACGGGAATGATAAAGAAGAACCTCACTAAAGGCCCGGTCACACCTTGACGTTTTAGCCAACGTATGCTGATTTTTGAATTTTTTTTCTAAAACGCTGGCACACGTCGAATACGTTATGGGTAAGTTTTGATAACATTGAGAGCACGCTGAAAAACACTGCCATACGTCGTTGTACGTTGGCTTTAAACATTGTACTATTTGGTTGTCCTCAAATTTTTTCATGCTTGAAATTTCACTACGTATGCCGGCGTATGACTCACACGTTCCGCTACGCTGGCCACAAGTTGCATGCACGGTCTGCGATCGTTGACAGACGTCAACACATGCTACTTGTAAGTTAATCATAAGTTGAGACACGCCGAGGTAATGTTTCGCGTACCCGAAACTTATTTCTAACCTATGATTAACGTGTTGTTGGCACGTTACGCGATCGTTGCCACACATCGACAGACGTTACTTTTAAGTTACTCATAGGCTGAAAGACGTCGGTATAATGGATCGTCCTTGCATCAGCGTCCACGGCCACGGCCAGGACACTTATTTGCAGCATTCTTCAAACTTTTCTTCAGCATGACGAGGATGTTCACACTTCGATGTCGAGCTTGGCTATGATTCCAATTGTCCATCGGCAGCGTCTATTTAAAACAGTCGAGTTTGAGCGTTTTAACACGTTCAGAAGAAACGCTTCAAATTTCCAAACCCCAGCGTCAAAAAACAAAGGCGAATGACAGCAATTTAAATCGTTCATTGTAAACAATGAAAATAGCTGAGTGGTACCGTTTAAAAGTCGTTGAGTGGAAAAAAAATCCAATTGTTGAGCGCAAGCGTCTACTTTCAATAGTGGAGATGCAGCCATTTAAATCGTTGAGTGGCAGCCTATGAATAGCAAACCCCACATCACCGGCAAAGATAAACTGCCGCACGATATGGATAAGTTAGGCTATCGTTGGGCATAGTTTGTGAACGCCGGCTTCACGATAATTATTCGTTGCTATACCATATCTATAAGTTATCGAAGCGCTCTATGCACATTATTAGTTCATTGTGCATTTGTCCAACCCGTTATGAATAGACCTAAATCGTAAAAACAAGCTATAGATCATTGTTGAAAAAGCCCCATAAAAAATTAGCCGCGAAGAACTTCGAACAATGGTGAAAAGATGTCTCCTACCCGTGGACACGCGGACGCAAGGACGATCCATCATAACCCAGACTCCCCCCCTCACACTCACCTACTACTGCCAACATGAACAAACTACTACTAATACTAATACTAATATTAATACTGATACTGTTACTGCTGACATGGACATCGACTCAAAAAGGACTCGAAAACACTGTTGGGTTCCCCTTTTATGAGCAGCATTTTTATATACCAATTCCCAAAACCGCTGGGAACACGTCTTTATATGGCAGTTGTAAGCTAGAAACACGTTAATTTTTTTTTTTTTTGTCGACCAGAAGACGTCATTGGAATACGTCTACATAAGTCGATGTGTGTTGGGCCTACGTAAAGAATTGGTTCAAAGCACGTCAAACATAAGTTAGAAATAAGTTTCGAGTAAAAAAGACATTACCGCGACGTGTTTCGACTTATGAGTAGCTTATAAGTAGCCTTTGTGGACGTGTGTAAGCGTCCACATATCGTGTGTAAAACTTATCCCCATCGCATGAGGAACGTGTGTCATACGCAGAGTACGTCGTAAAATTTTGAACATGTTTAAAATTTCTTGACGTACTCTACTTACTACGACGTATGATAGCGTACTTTAGCGTTCTACTCACGTATACCAAACTTACTCATACCGTATTTGACGTGCCCCAACGTTTTAGACACATTTTTCGTAGGTCGGCATACGCTGGCAAGAGCGCCAAGGTGTGACCGCGATGTTGTCACTTCCATTTCTACGGCAGTTATGATTCGAATCGTTGTGAGTCAGCCTTTTAATAGGCTACGTCACGACATCGTCGGCGATGCGTGCAACGCGCTATGCCTAAGTTAGACTATCGTTGGGCATCGGTTGTGTAGGCCGACAACAGGTTCAGCATTCGTTGGTATAAGTTATCTATAACACAACGAAACGTTCTGTGTCCGTTACCAATGCGTTATACATAAGACCAAGTCGCTATGAATACGTCCGAATCTTTAAAAAAAAACATCAAAAGTTCAACGTAAGCCAGCGTTTTACAAACATTTTAATATGTTGCCATCGCTGGCTAAAACGTCAAGGTGTGACCAGGCCTTAAGATCCTACACACCATCCCTGGGAAAATTACCACACACAAATTACTGGAGGCTGTCCAGGGCTCAGTGACGATCCTGAAAAGAGCCCTTGGAACAAACTCAAAACACCACAACTTCACAACATAGGCCATGAATCACGATCCTTCACCGAAACAAAAAGTGGATACTTTGGGTCCTGGGAGGACTCTGTTCGACCTTCTGAAACCTGAATTATGGAGATAACAATCAAGAACAACATGCACGCACTCATGCACGCACGCACGCACGCACACACACAGTTCAGTGTAATTACATTGTGATTGAACTGTGGGATGGTGGAGAGGGAGGAGAGACAATTAAATGATCAGCAAGTGGGATGATTCGAGAGAATGCAGGTTCGAGGAACAAGGAAATAGGGTTTCAATAAATAAGAAAATAACAAAGGAGGCACAAGGGAAGAGGCATGTATTGAACATACACCGTCAGCGATATTTTTATTGGTTGTGTTGTTACGTGAAAGTTCACTCTCACGTTCAGATAACATTCACAATCATTGTTCGAGAACCATGCTCGACAGGTTTCCAAAAAGGTTTCAGACAACCCGTCGTTACGGTACGGTGAGATTCCAACCACGTTTTCAAGAATATAAAACAAAATACGATTGCTTTTTGTTTTATTTTTTGTATGAAAGGTCAAGGCTCATAGAAGAGCTCGAACAATGCAGGGATCAGGAAGCAAAATAACAAAGCAAAGAGAGAAATGAGTATGGGGGTGGAGGAGTGAGGAGTTGAAGGACAAAATAGAGGGAAACTTCGACAAATAAGGAATATAGGGAGGAGAGAGTGGTGGGGATGGGGGTGGAGGAGACACACGGGGTGAACAAGATGGATACAGAAGCAAACTCTCAGGAAGGAAAAACTATAAGTTTTGAAGGAGGTGGGTTTGGGTAGTGAATGGTTAATGGGGGTAGAAAATATCATGGTTTTGAATTGGGGATGATCTGAGATGATGATGAACAACTGTCCTGAAGACCTCGAGGGAAGAATAAGATTGAAGAGAATGTGGAAGTTGGTTCCACAGGCGGGGAAAAAAAAGAGGAAGGAATGAGTGGAGGTGAGCAGTGATCCTGGATTGAGGTAGTTTCACCAGAAGGGGGTTGATGGTGGACTGTGTAAGCCCTGCAGAAACCTGGGAGGGACAAAGCATGGAAAGAGCAGAAGGTGCAAGACGAGAAAGGAGGCAGTAGAAGACAGAGAGACCACCAACCTGTCTGTGATGGCGAAGTGCAAGACACATACACTCAGCTTCATCGTGGGAGATTCCAATGATCTTCAAGGCCTTCGTTTCCACGGCATCCAGCTGAGCAAGAAGTAAGGCAGGGGAGCCAGCCCAGAGGGGAGAGCAGTACTCCATCGAGCTGTGGATGAAGGCCTTAGTGGTGGATAGGAGTTCAGGTGTGCCAAAGAAGGATTTTTTTTACAATGCTGGATCCTCAGTCGGTGCAGGATGCCCATATTTTGAACATTACTCCATCAGAAAAAAATGGCTATCAATGTGATACTAATTACCACTCATGCATTTCATGACACATCCCCTTCAAAAGAACAAATCAGTTGATGTGTTTACGT
Organism: Eptatretus burgeri; assembly: GCF_056783735.1. NCBI lineage: Eukaryota > Metazoa > Chordata > Myxini > Myxiniformes > Myxinidae > Eptatretus > Eptatretus burgeri. Next base: position 99,103,830 of record NC_140961.1, read on the forward strand.
GTTTAGTGTGAAATAGAAAAAGTATAAATACCGTTGGTGAGCTTAAAATACTTTTACCATGGAGTACCTTTCAATTGTGGGGGAAAAATTTATATTAATGTATTTTAAATTGTAACAAATGGAGTTTCAGAAATGTAACTTTTATGCTGCAAATTGAATTGGCTGTCATTTCTGGCCAAAAGACTTTTGCCCTAAATGATAATAAATGTGTTGTTCTGGAGCAGAGTGACCGAGTTGATAAATGAACCTTTGCTTAGAAAATGTACGAAGTGGCTATTTGTCGAAAGGACATGTCTACAGTCTGGGTGAATATCCCCCAACTTCTCTCTCATGGAAGTATAAAATGTTTTGAAAGGCACATTGTTCTCAGTGCGAGCATGTGAGGAAGTATAGTTTCTCAGTGGCTTGTACTCCTTGGAACTGACCAAGTACCAAGTTAGAATAAAACTCTCTGATGTAATGTAGAAGTGAATTGAATCGGCTTGGTCTAACTGTTAACTAAAGTAAGCCTAAATGAAATAGAACCAAATAATATTGCAATCAAATGGGGATTCTTAAGTTCATTGTACAAGGGTGAGAAGTGTATGGTGTATAATTAGGAAATAAATTGTTTCACAAGGAAGGACTTGTGTGGACATCAGTTTTATCAGTGTCGATAGGGTTTTTGTAGGATTTTATAATCAAATCGGACAAACGTTAAACTCTGTCTGAAGTCAAATAGGATTCCACAATCGGCCGGTTAGAATCCTTCAGGAGGACAACGATCACAACAAGGTGGGTTTAAAAAATCCACATCAGTTGGCGCCGAGACTCGGATTCGAACCGACGTTGGTGCGGTGCTCGGGACCGGAGGTGCCTAATCTGCCGGAGGCAGTGCCTGGAGGAACGACAAGTGCTTGAGCGAAGGTAAGGGAGAGCGCTCTCAGCAGGTAACGCATTTCGAACAAATTAAAGTTCATTGTCAGATAATTTTATTGAGAGAAAGAAGAAGATCCGGCAGAGGGAGTCCGTTTTAAAGTAAACGATAAGTACTGTAGTTGTTTTAGAAAAGTGCTGGAGAAGAAGAGGAGTCAGATGACAAGAAGAGGCTCGTTGAGGAGCCAGATGCGTAATTAAATGGGAATGATGAAGCGACATGCTACATGTTTGCATTGATACGGACCGGCTGTGAGAGAGAGAGAGAGAGAGGCCGAGGACACGGCTGAGATGCCAAGATAGGGTTAAAATAGATAAACATTGTAAGTTACCTGTTTGTAAGAGTTATAAGAGTTACTTTTTGTTCATTGAACTCACTGGAAGTTTGTTGGCAGTGAGGTTGTTATATTATATTGTGTGGAGGTTTTACGGATTTGTAAATGCAATGATTTGCACGAAACGTTTTGCAGAGTGCAGGAGATGATTAACCGGCTGGGAGCGTGGTTGGTGATTTGCATTGAGATGCATGTGTTACTGAGAGTAAAAAATGAAACTTGTGCGAGTCCAATATTCACTGCAATGAAACGTGTTCTGTTGGGATTTTGACGATATTTTAACTCGTGCTGAGTTGAGCTGTGGGTCTGTTTGAAATGGCATGTTATACATTCTTGGCGTTGTATTTCCACGCGAAGGTCGCAAACTACACTGTGCGAGACCCCCCTCCACTCGATCTGTGGGGGTGGCCTATCTTTACACTGAGTCTTTGTTCGAGCCTTTGCTTTAGGTGTGAAATTAGATTCATATGCAGATTCAAGAGGATGAGATAGAAATGTGATTGGTATTTGTCACGTGATCACACGCGAGTCTATGAGATGCAATGTTGTTTAGTGTATGTGTTGAAGCCATGACAGAGTAATGCAAACTGTGGGTTTTGCCTGTCAGAGTTTTTCCTTTTCTTCCCACTGGATGTGGAGAGAACTTCCTGTTCCTCGTTCCTTGGTGTTTGTGGCGCACCCTCTCGACTGAATCTGTTTAAAGTGAAGTCCATTTAGGAAAAAGTGTTGAAGTTTTATTTTACAACCATCGGGATTTTGAATAAATTGTGAAATAACAATTGTGAATGTGGATATACTGTATGTGATTTAAATGTAGAAACGTGATTTGGAATGATTTTAATGATTTGATGATGTTTAGCACGTGGGGCAATTCACAGATAATTGATGATTCCCTCGGATGGACGTTGAAATATTGTTTTATTCGTCTGCGAATGTTGAGGTTACCTGAACTTGTGCTGGGAAGGTAATGGCAAACAACCCAGTGTAACCCTTTGATCGATTCAGTCAAGGTAAATTCATGATTTAATTTGATAGATGCTGAAGATTTAATTTTTCATTTATGGATTTTAAAAGGAAATATTTTGTTTTGACCAAAAAGTTGTTTAAGAGAGTTTGGATGTTTATTAGTCTGAAGTTTAAGATGCTTTTCCAAGACTGGGATAAAGATTGTGGAGGCTGTAGCTACATGTGTAGACAGAGTGTTTGAGTTGCAATATAAATGATATTCACCTGATAACAGATTCGACAAGTGATTTGACAATTTTTGAACAACTGTTTAAAATGATTTATTTGTTTTGATAAAAGAAAATGGATTCGTAATTGAGAAGGTCGGAGGAAGTGATCGATGGTTTGTGTATGTGAATTGGAAAAATGGCAGCATGTTTGCTGTTTTGGTGAGAGAGAAGTGGACAGATGGAGAAATGTCAGAGATTTAAAATGTCGATGGAAATAGCAAATGAGATGGATGTTTTGAGTATACGTACAACTGGGATTTCTGTATATTTTAGCATGTTGTTTTGGGAAATAACAAGGAAAGGGATTAAAATATTGATATGACATATAATGCAAGTTAAATGCTTCCATAAGAATCTTTGTTAGTTTTGTAGAACTACATGTGCCCATGACGTTTATTGATTGGTGTTTAATTGATGCTTTGTTTGTTTCGGAGTGTTGAAAGCAGTCTTTGAAGCAATGTACGATTTCATCTAAATGAAGTTTCCACACAAAGATTGGATGATGGGAGAACCCAGGTTTGGGTGATTGAGCATTCAACACATGATTATGTCCCTTCCTGAGGAGATAAGATGGAGCAATGTGGGAAAAGAAAGAAAAAACCCACTGAGGAGAAGGTTGAGCAGTCTTAACGTCGGCGTTGTGTGGTGCCTGCGTGGAGGAATGTTCTCAGCCACACTCTTGATTGCCGCTCTGCAAATACATCGTGAACTTGCTGTGGTCACTTCAATGTACGACAGGCCTGGAATTCCACACTGCGCTCCTTCAACCCAGTGTCCGGCCCAAACTTGTACTTGCCCACATCTACCTTCTCTTCAGCTCAAGGAGTGCTTCGATTGTGTTTCCCGTTGGGTGCCGCTCTATCCACACCCTGACATGTTTATCTTCTGACTTCGGGTAGCATGTTTTCAATGTGTGACACATGCTGATGAACAGGCCATAAATTAAATGGAAACTCACTCATTTTCTGATATGAGCACTCGCTGCCATTGTTGATTGAACTTGAATAATGGAAATCTTTTCTCCTTCAGGAATGGGACATGGTAATCATGTGTAAGAAAAATTATTCAAATTTTCCTTTAAAAAAAAAACGGGGGAGTGTAGGGGAAAAATTTATATCAATGTATTTTAAATTGTAACAAATGGAGTTTCAGAAATGTAACTTTTATGTTGCAAATTGAATTGGCCGTCATTTCTGGCCAAAAGACTTTTGCCCTAAATGATAAGAAATGTGTTGTTCTGGAGCAGAATGACCGAGCTGATAAATGAACCTTCGCTTAGAAAATGTACGAAGTGGCTTTTTGTCTGAAGGACACGTCTACAGTCTGGGTGAATATCCCCCAACCTCTCTCTCATGGAAGTATAAAATGTTTTGAAAGGCACATTGTTCTCAGTGCAAGCACGTGAGGAAGTATAGTTTCTCAGTGGCTTGTACTCCTTGGAACTGACCAAGTACCAAGTTAGAATAAAACTCTCTGATGTAATGCAGAAGTGAATTGAATCGGGTTGGTCTAACTGTTAACTAAAGTAAGAATAAATGAAATAGAACCAAATAATATTGCAATCAAATGGGGATTCTTAAGTTCATTGTACAAGGGTGAGAAGTGTATGGTGTATAATTAGGAAATAAATTGTTTCACAAGGAAGGACTTGTGTGGACATCAGTTTTATCAGTGTCGATAGGGTTTTTGTAGGATTTTATAATCAAATCGGACAAACGTTAAACTCTGCCTGAAGTCAAATAGGATTCCACAATCGGCCAGTTAGAATCCTTCAGGAGGACAACGATCACAACAAGGTGGGTTTAAAAAAATCCACATCAAGTGTTTATGTCATGAACACAACGTTCGATTCATAAACACATTTTCATAGCCACATGCAATGTTAACTTGCATCTCCCTGGTTTAGGTTTTAAACAGATAAACACTTCCAAAACAGAGAAAAGTCACAATTTTTACATTGTTTGTGTGCCCCCAGAATGCAGAATGAGAAATTGTGTTTTGGTTTCAAAAAAGAGTCTGGAGCACTTTCGACCTCACTTCATAATTATTTATCCTCTGTCATGACCTTGAATGAGTTAATAATTTTAATCTGGCCTTTTATGCTCCAAAAGCATCAGTCGGTACATGCTGAACTCGTTATCAAGTCTAAACGACAACTACTTTGCTTACATCTCTTGTTGGATGTCCAATAAAGCATACAACACTTCGCTAATTATAATTATGAACCAGGCAAAAAGAATACAAACCCAACTCATTGTTTTCCATCTAACTTTTACACCTCTGGTATGCTGACACCTTATACAGGATCCAAATTTAAAGTTCATTTTCTGGCTGACCACCTTGAAAAACATAATACTGATCAAAACGCACCTGGTCCACGCTCCAGGCGACAACATCCGTCATGTTCTGCTGTGCCAATGGCAAATTAGTTAGGGCTTCGAGAGTATCTATGGTCAGATTAAGCTTCCGTAACTCTTCAGGGGACAGTGACAGCATGATGTAACCAAGCTGAGGAATGAATTCACTTGTAAGGTTTTCCACCGTGCCCCAAACCTGTGAAGAAAGGGCAGATGTTATAGAAGGAAGATATTAAATGTGTAAGAAAGCAATGTAAGAATTTGTATGCTACATCTGTTTCTTAATCTTGGTAAGCTCGAATAATGACACCAGCTTTCATCAAAAAGGGTTTCTTTTTGTACTGCTTCATTAAATTATGTAAGGTGCACTGTACCATGAAGTTATGCATTTCATTTTTTCAGGAAGATGGTTGGCAGGATAACCTTGGCTTCAAGAGGTGCGCATACTTGCCTCTAAGTTGTCTAGCCTGGGTTTGAATCCTGACCAAGCCATCTGCCAGCATTAATTGGTGGACATTAGAGATCACACGGTGTCTATCAGGAAGAGTAGGCGAGTTATCGCTGGCATCCTGAACAAATCCCAAATTCCTGCTATAACCGACAGGGGCACTGCATCAGCAACACAGCTGCACTCCCTGCAATGATGAAACCAGCAGTCGTGGGGTGCATACAAACTAATTCAGGAAGACAAACAATTGAAGAGCCGCTCTGAATCTTAACTCTCAGCCAATTCATTCTCTCCCTTTCCATCCATCTGAAGTTAATTGTCCGTCATGTCTGGTTGTTTACTTCTTCAAAAAAATCCTGTTGTTGATTGTTCGAGATGAGCTGTGGAAAATGGAGATGTCCATTTTGCATTTGTGTCGTACAACTGGGAATGTGTTGTTATTCATCGATCTATAATTCCAGCAATCTCTGTGTGTTTGTGACCGCTGTTTCCCGACAACCTCTGTTCCGATCTAATTGAAACTTGCCAGGTATATTGCTGGGGACCTGAGTATGTGCCTTTTCGAGGTTTGATATTAATCGGATAAGTGGTTTCCAAGTTATGGCCATTTATTTACCAAAACAATTACAGGACACGTTGCTGCGTAGGCGTGGCCGATGGGGAAAGGGCGTCATTTAGTTACCAATGACAGGACACGTTGCTGCGTAGGCGTGGCCGATGGGGAAAGGGCGTCATTTAGTTACAAATGACAGGACACGTTGCTGCATAGGCGTGGCCGATGGGGAAAGGGCGCCATTTAGTTACCAATGACAGGACACGTTGCTGCATAGGCGTGGCCGAT
>NC_140961.1:99119960-99132460 GCF_056783735.1 Eptatretus burgeri
GTTCTGCCCACCTCTCATATAAGTAAGATCATTGACAAATTTCAGTGCCAGTGTGATGCTGGGTATGTGGGCCACACATCTTTGATATTGAAGGATCGTGTTGAACAACACGTCCATTTGGGGATCAGATGGGGTTAGTCATCCGAACAGAGACAACCAACTCGGACTTATAAGAATGTACACAGGACGACAACTATTCCCTGTGCCTCTGCAAATGATTACCATTTACTGAATAATCCTCAGTGTGCAGAGCAATATGGTATTGGCTGGTTTAAAATCCCGAGTAGAGGAAGCAGTTTAGCTCACCTTCATGCAATGGAAGCCACATTCATCAGCTCAACCAATCACATTCTTTGTAGACAGAAATAATTTGTCTGAACTTCATATCTATTCTGACTATGATGGCTTGCCTGTGTGACAACTCTACGAGTCAACTTTGAGTCATCATGAAAACCACCCCCCCCACCTCCCAACTCGCCCTCAGCTAATTAGCATTATGTTAATGCCGGTACTTTGATGATTCATGTTCGCCGAATCATTATTCATGATGGTTCATTTCCACATACTCATTATTCTTGATGCCCTCTGGTTCCACCAATCAGGTAATCCCATTCTTTCTTTATCTTAACCAATCAACGTTGAGGACATTACATTTCTATATATTACTAAAACTCTCATCTTGTATATATGTATGTATGTATGTATGTATGTATGTTCCCGAAATAGAGCCAAAATGGTATTTTTTTAAACAGCCTGGGTGGTTTTTATGAGGCCAAAATACAGCCAAGAAACGATAGCGCAAAATTTTTTCGCCACCTTACTTACCATTCTGCTGCGGTGTGCAGTATAAAGTTTCGTTCAAATCGGTCAACGAAAATAATTTAAAAAAAATCAATTCCCGATTCAGTCAAGTACTCTTCGGGATTATTTGATCAATGCAAACAACCTCCGCGGTATAGTTCGCTGGAGCTATGTTTTTTTTTCTTCTTGAAATGATTTTTTTCATCAACCGCGGTCACAACGGGAACCCAACAGGTTCACAGGTCGTCTAGTAACTTTATAAATGAGAGTTTGGTGCTTCTTCTTCATATGAATGCAGTTTTATCCTGAGGAGTGCAAGTTGAAAAGCTTTGATTACATCTATTTTATTGAAATGCATAGTTAAATTTCGTTGTACAAATTGAATGTTTATTTAACTTTAAGAATAACAAGGAAAAATACACATCTCCAGTAATGGGAAAAGTTCAAGTTAATCTATCAATTTAAATTATTTCATGGACTTTAAAAAGGTTCATTGTGTTGCATTCTTGGTTTCACTCAGAGCCAAAGCTCTGAGCTATTTATCCCGCCCACCGTGAATTGGTGTTGCAATATCTGGTGTCGGAGGTTCATTTTCTATAAAAATGGTAAAATATCCTGCGTGTGAAATAAAATTTGGAATGAACATTATTCGTGCCTGTTCTCCTGTCATTTCAAAAGTAAATGTTGATCTTTTCAAATGCAGTGTGGGAAGCGGCGGCCGTAAACGGGAGACAGGCGAACGCACAGACAAACACCATGCTTCGCAATATAATAGAAGACTTCCCCTCCAAGGAAGTTCAACACATAAAGAGACCATTCGGCCCATCAAGCCTGCACAATGGTTGCTAACCGAGGACAGCTTTTTTTGTAAATAGTCAAGGCTCATGGAAGTGCTGGAATACTAAATGGATCAGGAAGCAACAGAACAAAAAAAAAAAGAACAGTAGAGATGGGGGACACCAAGACTGGAGTTAAAGGACAAAATAAAGGGAGACTTCAACAAACAATGGGGTAGACAGGATGGATACAGAAGGAAACTTTTTCCCCTTTCCTCTCTCTCTCTCTCCCTCTGCCTCCCCTCTTTCTCTCCACCTCTCCTCTCTCTCCCCCAATCCCCCCTCCTCACTCTCCTCCAATCCCCCCTCCTCTCTCTCCTCTTTCCTCTCTCTCTCCCTCTCTCTCCCTTTGCAACACTGCAACCTTTGTTCAAAGACTTTCAGTATAGGATAATGTTATTGACAATGCTGACATGATTTGTTCAACTTTGCGATAATCCTCATAATATGTCACAGAGTGTCAGTGCTGCCAAAGCAGCTTCCTGAGCAAGGGTTATACTGGGTGGCTTGCCTTTGCCATTGCCTTCTCAGCAGTATTCCAGGCAGGATTTTGTCATTTGTTCATGGTGCCGACGATAGCTTGCTTTAAATTACTATTTACCATTCCCAAAAATCACCCAAATGAAGGTTGAACTTGGCAGTGTAACGTGCAGGAGGAAAAAGGTGGGAAAATATTTCTTATAATGATAAATGATTTATTATTTTGTTAAAAAATGTGGGGATGAGGTAGACCGGACACTAAATAAATGCAGAAGAACCAAGTGGTTGACAGACTCAACCAAGGGATGATTGAAAATGCAAACTTATGTACAAAATAATGATAGATAAGCCCCTAATGGCTCCAAAATATCGGACTCACACAACAAAGGGGAACAGAAAATGTGAGGACTTGTGCAAGCATGAGCTAAATGTGGCATACAGTCTGCCATAGTACACAGTGAAGTGCAGCTCGGGGCAGGGAGGATGGCAGGAGTGATGCTGTCTGGAGGCAGGGGATTGTGTTGTCCGCATCTTTCCACAGCAGTCCTTTTTCCTCCTCCGACAAAGCAGAGAGCACGCATGTGCTACAGTTTTTATTACCTCTCGGGACTACCCATGGCTGGTCCCCAATGGCCACTCCACAGGTTGGGGATGGCGGCTTACTATAGCATCCGTCTTGCCCCCTATCCAAGACCTCCCCTGGCAGCACACAAGGCCATCTATCCCACAGTCCTTTGCATGGCTGCAACGGAACTGCCATGCCTGCTCGTGGTGCTTTGAAAGCATCCATTTTCATCTAGTAAAGCACATTTATAGCAATATCCTGCATTTAATGGCCACAATCCTTCAACTGGCCTCACCTGCTTACAGGAGGTTTTACACAACACAACACAACCTTACTCAATGCTACTTTAAGGTTTACACTCGCCACCTCCTCTGCGCACGTTTTACAATCTGAATTGCTTCTGACAAATATCCTAATACAAGGGGGAAACCTAATCTATTCGATCACACAGACCATACAAAACTCAACACATTCTAGCTCTGGATAACCCCCTCATTCCAGGTAACAACATCACTTAAATATATGTAAATAAATATTTTATTTGGGTGATATTTAAAGTAAAATGGTCATGTCAAAATTATTCATAAAATCGATCAGAAGAACCTGAAAACTTCGATTACACTGAACAACAAATTTCAAAAATTTTTTTTTACTGGAGATGTGTAAAGTGATTAAGACTAATTTGGGTACGCTGATTTCAAAAATCATAACCGTTTTGCTGTATCACGTCAGGATTTTCAGGAACAGAAATATTCCCATTGCCTAGAAGTCAGGATTTCAATGAAATTTACATATGTCTTTAACATGTCTATTTCGTACAATTGTTGTTAACTTGTGTTATATTTCTTTCTTTCAGATAAAGATGAGTAGGCGTTCCTGTACCAATCATCCTGACAACTTCTGTTATGTCTGTGGTCGGTATACCAAAAAAGATCAACAGCGAAGTATATCTACAGCAGTGAAAATGAAGGCCGCCTACTTTCACTACTTCGGGTGTAAGGTGGGGGACCAAGAACAGAGCTGGGCACCACACATCTGCTGCACAAGCTGTCACACAACCTTGACTCAGTGGTTGGTGGGCAAGCGCGCGAGCATGCCATTTGCGGTGCCCATGATATGGCGTGAGCCACAGAATCATCATGATGATTGTTATTTCTGCTGCACAAGCATCGCCGGCTTCAACAAGAAGAATAAAGGTCACATCAAGTACACTGACTGCGTCTCTGCTCGTAAACCTGTGCCTCATGATGACGAGAACCCCGTTCCAACACCTCCAGCTGATCAGAACATAGCTGTAAGCAGTGGTGAAGAGGATGGTGATGATGAACCTTTTGAACCCGACACTCAAGAATCACACCTTCTGAACCAGGGAGACTTAAATGATCTTGTAAGAGATCTCTCGCTGTCAAAGGCGAAGGCAGAGCTGCTTGGATCAAGGCTGCAGCAGTGGAATCTACTTGAACCTAACACCAAGATATCCTTGTTCAGAGCACGTCACAGAGACATGGCTGAGTTCTTTGAGATGGAAGACACGATGACATTCTGCAGTGACATCAACGGTCTGTTGAAAGAACTTGGGTGTGATCACGATCCTGCAGACTGGCGCCTCTTCATCGACTCGGGAAGAACAGCTTGAAGGCTGTTTTGCTCCACAATGGCAACGAGAAACCATCAGTCCCACTGGCTCACGCGTTCGGCATGACAGAGACCTATGAGACTATGCGGCAGCTGCTTGATTCCATCAAGTACAATGACTTCAACTGGCACATCTGCGGAGACTTGAAAGTGGTGGCGCTGTTGTTAGGGCTGCAGTCAGGCTACACGAAATACATGTGCTTCCTTTGTCTCTGGGATAGCAGAGACGACAAGAATCACTGGACGAAGAAAGATTGGGAAGAGCGAAAAGAGCATGTACCTGGTCGACACAACGTGAAGCATGTCGCCCTTGTCGACCCAGCCAAGGTTTTCCTTCCACCACTCCACATAAAGCTCGGCTTGATGAAAAGTTTTGTATGGGCAATGGATCTGAATGGGCGTGGGTTTTTATACCTCAAGGAAAAGTTTGGCAACACCTTGTCGGAGGCCAAGATCAAGGCTGGTGTCTTTGTTGGACCGCAAATCCGACAGATTATGAAGGACGAAACTTTTCCGACAACTCTAAACCCCAAAGAGCTGGCAGCGTGGAGGAGCTTCAAAGCTGTGACGGACAACTTCTTGGGGAACGAGCGTGCGGACAACTATGAAGAAATAGTGCAGCAGCTGCTGGAGTCCTTCAGGAAACTTGGCTCCAGGATGTCCCTGAAAATCCATTTCCTACACCAGCACCTGAACTTCTTCCCTGACAACTTGGGAGCAGTCTCGGACGAGCACGGCGAGCGATTCCACCAAGAGATTTCACTCATGGAGACGCCTTACCAAGGGCGGCACAACCCGAACATGATGGGCGATTTCTGCTGGTTCCTGCATCGTGAAACTGACACAGAGCAGCACAAACACAAAGCCAAATGCCTAAAGCATTTTTAATTACATTCTAGTGGGGTTTTTCTGTAATTTCTATAATTTTGAAGCATTCATGATGAAATAAATGAATAAATGAATTTTTGTAAATTTCATTGAAATCCTGACTTCTAGGCAATGGGAATATTTCTGTTACTGAAAATCCTGACGTGATACAGCAAAACGGTTATGATTTTTGAAATCAGCGTACCCAAATTAGTCTAAATCACTTTACACATCTCCAGTAAAAATTTTTTGTTGTTCAGTGTTATTAGAGACAGCTGACATAAAAGGATTTGGTCTGAAGTGTCCGTAAGACAGTGTGAAGTGTTGGGCTTTTGGTTTGAAGTGTGAGGTATTCGTAACATGCAATTATTAATGTATATTTCAGCAATGCTCAATGTCAATTCATGAAAAAATAATTATATTTTGAAGAAAACCATTGCTTGCTGGCATGAAAGGCCATGAATGTAACCTACCGGGGTTGGCACTTCGACGCATGCGTGAGTTCTTTCTGTGCTCCTTAATTACAGTACTCAGTTTCTTCTCAAGTGTTGTAGTCTTGAGTAATGGCCTGTATGGTGGTGGTTTCCTTGCTGTATACTTTAGCACTCCACGGAGCCTATGTAGCAAACCACTCAGCATGAACATGGTTTCCCCCTGTGGGTTAGATGGAAGATATGCAGACTCAACAATAGAGATACCATCAGGCAACAACAATCGAGAGACTTTCAAGTTATGGTATGATGGATGTGAAACTCCGAAACTCAGTACCAAGTTAAACTTCCAAAATCCAGGCTTACTGTCAAGCTACACTCTTGTTTTACCCATTTCTGGAACCATCTTTCTGAGCCTGTTAAATCCCACTGTTCACACCAGGGATTCAGGTTGGTGGTATACCACCATTTAATGTCAACCTCCATCCCTACATGTGATCTTTTTAAACCAAGTTAACCCCACTCAATCCTTTATTTGCAGGTAACTCCAGTTGTTCCTATTCTTCTTCCTTTCCTTTTCCTTTTCATTTATTCTCTTGCTTGTTGTGTCTGTCTGTTGCGCCACTGCCTCACTGTTACGACATTGCCTTTTTGCCCTACGTCACCTTGACCTGACCTCTGTCAGGTCAGATTACATCAGTGACTTGCCACAGGCACCATGTAAACCTGTACTAACCGGTTTCATGATCGGGTTGTCGGCGACTAATCTGTCTCCCCCACCATGTTTCTTGGTGAGGAGGGTGTGTGATATGGACATCCAGCAGGATGAAAAACAAAACCTGTCAAAGGGCAGGGGAGCTGCTTGTGAGCCAACGGCCATCCACATCTCGTGCCCAGCTGTGTCTGCGGATGTCCTCCTGCAGTTGAGTTATTTTTTAGGAGGAGGTTGGTGGCAGGATTTGCACTCCGGCTACTGTAAAACCCTTCACTCTGCAGAACTTATGAAAAGCACAAAAATATATGAAAACTCACTCCATGGGAGTACCTATTGTGCAGCTGCCCTTCGCAGAGCAGCTCATCGGACGACGAGATTGGGGCAAAGCCCAATCTTTCATGGGAGGAGGGAAACCACGGGGTAATCTTCCCAGGTCAGATTGCGGTAGTGTATGTCGGGGAGGTGCTGAGGTGTCATCCACTAGACTGCTGTCTCCTTGGGTTCATGATGACGTGGTCCCATCGGGTGGGCACATGGAATTTCCTAGGATGATCACCTGTCTCTGTTATCAACTGAGCTCAAGCGTTTTGACATCGGAATTGCAGCACTCTCTGAGGTTCGGAGACTGGATTGTGGTGAGATAATGGAGGGTGGTTACAACTACTATTGGTCTGGTCACTGTGATGGTTGCTGTAGGCCCAAGGAGTTGCTGTAGCTGTGTCCAACAAGCTGACTCCAACGATAATTGACTTAACACCGGTCAACGATCGAATTATGAGACGAAGGATTTGTCACTCCCTGGGTGTCATTTCCCTAGTCTCTGTGAATGCGAGTGATCTCACAGTGAAGGACGGATTTCATGACACGCTTGAGTCTGTGGTTGATCAGTGCCTCAGGCGAGATACTCTTCTCATCTTGGGGGATTTCAATGCATCAACTGGAACTAATAGGGATGGTTATGAGACATGTGTTGGTCCCCATGGTTCTGGAACTGTGAACCAAAATAGCACGAAGTTCCTTGACTTTGCTGGAAGTCATGGTCATGGAATTAGAGTGACTGCTTCATGGTTTCAGCGCCCACAGGCTCATCACTGGACTTGGTATTCCAAGGCTGGTGGTGTGACAAAAGAGATTAACCATGTGCTCATTGATAGTCACTGGAGGATGAGCCAGAACTACAGGGTCCACCGGAGTGCTCAGTTCCTCAATACTGACCACAGGCTTGTTGTAACAACTCTGAAGTTGCAGCTTGAATCCAGGAGAATGGTACCATCTCAGCCGAGGATGGATGTTGGCAAGCTCAAGCATGAGAGGGTAGCTGAGGATCTGAGGAGTTTGCGAACAGGCTGAGTGGACACTTGGGGGGTCTGGTTGCTTTGGGACATCCTGAAGAGTTGTGGAGTGCCTTCAAGATAACCGTCCTTGATGTTGCCGGTGAATGTCTTGGAACTCACCGGAGGGCGAAGAAGAATTTTGTCTCTAATGGGACATTGGATACCATTGACCAGAGTCGCAGGGCCAGGCTGAATGGCAGAGCTGCGCTGTTCAGGGAGCTGAGGCATAAAACTGAATGTGCGCTCAGGGTGGACAAGGAGGCCTATGTGCAAGGAATCTGTGAGGGGGTAGAGCATCACCTGTGGTCAAGTGATTCTCGTCCTGCTTGCAGGGGAATTCGCATATTGCATTGCTCCAAGCCAATCCCTCAGTGTACTGCAGTGAGAGCAGAGGGTGGTAGGCTCTTGACAGAGGAGTCCGAAGTGAAGGTCCTCTGGGACAGTTAATTTGAGTGGCTGTACCAGGCTGATCCCCCAGCTGTCGAGCTTCATGGGTGTTACTGTCCCTATTGCTGACCCTCCAATCAACTGTGGTCCACCTTTGTTTGAGGAAACACAGGCTGCGGTGAACCAGTTAAAAGGGGGTAAAGCTCCTGGGATCTGCGGCATCCATGCTGAATTTCTCAAGGCTGGTGGAAATGCTGTAGTCGTGTCATTGAATTCAGTTCTGTGCTCTGATTGGATAACAGGCATCATCTCAACTGACTGTAAGAGGGGCCTTGTTGTTCCTCTCTGGAAAGGGAAGGGTGATCGCCAAGACTGCAAAAACTACCGAGGGGCGACGCTGCTCTCAGTGCTGGGCAAGGTCTTCGCTCGGATAATTATTGATAGTGTTCGCCACCATCTTCTTGTTCACCAGCTTCCAGAGCAGTCAGACTTTACACCAATGAGAGTGTCGGCAGGGGCTGCTTGCCGCCTATGTTGATCTCTGTAAAGCGTTCGATTCAGTGAATTGGGATGCCATCTGAAGGATTCTTGGTCTTCGTGGGGTGCCACCAAAACTGATCAATCTGATGTCTGAACTATACTCTGGTACTGAGAGTGCTGTGAGATGTGGTGATGCCATCTCTGACTTATTTCCAGTTGTTACTGGAGTTTGTCGGGGGTGTGTACTGGCCCCCACACTTTTCAGCACTTGTATGGACTGGATTTTACGGAGGATGTTGGAGAGATCAAGCTGCGGTGCATCGTTTGGGAATGTCAAGATCTCTGACCTTGATTTCGGAGATGATGAAGTCATCTCTGCGGAGACTCTAGATATCCTTTTGGGGGCCCTTGAGGTGCTGAATGAGGAGTCGGTGCTGCTGGGATTACGGGTTTCCTGGGTCAAAACTAAGATCCAGGCTTTCAATGACATCTTGGATGTTGCTATCCCGTCTGTACCTGTTTGTGGCAAGGATGTTGAGGACACAGAGAGATTCACTTACCTTGGCAGTGATATTCATGTCTGCTGGCTGTGAGCCAGAGGTCAACAGACGTCTGGGTCGGGCCTGAGGAGTCATGGATTCACTGGATCATGGGGTGTGGCACTACCGGTACCTGTGCGCGAGGACGAAAGTCCGATTCTTCAGGTCCTTGATGCTTCCAGTCTTGCTCTATGGATGTAAGACTTGGACTCTGACCAGGAATCTGAGACGGAGACTTCATTCCTTTGGTACCAGGTCTCTTCGGAGAATCCTTGGCTATCGCTGGTTGGACTTTGTGTCCAACGAGCGGTTGCTGAGAGAGACTCAAATGAGATTTGTTACCTGCATAGTCCGTGAGCATCAGCTGCGGTTGTATGGACATGTGGCTCATATTCCTGACGCTGATCCTGCTCACCAGATTCTCTCCAGGAGGGAGCCTCGTGAGTGGAGGAGGCCAATGGGCCGACCGCGCGTCTCGTGGTTGCAGCAGGTTGATCAGCATCTCAAGGAGACGGGGATGGGCCTGGCATCTGCCTGGGGGATGGCCAGACGGAGGCCCCCGGAGTACCGGCGGAAAGTGGACGCAGCGACACGCTGCTCTGGAGCATGCTCCCATACCTGACCTGACCTGACTGATCTTCATGAACCCAAAATTTGTATTAAAAAAAACAACTTTCTGATTTCCGATCACTCATTTGGCTTCAATACAGGACATTCCACCTCGGATGTGCCGTTTCTATGGCAGCAATGGATCGATGCCCTCAATTCCAAACAAGAGGCGTGGGCAATGTAACTGGACACCTCTCCCATGCATTTGATTATTTCTGGCAACTTGTTCTGATTTCCAAATTGTCAGCAAACAACAAGGTGCCCAATGTTTTCTCCTCGATTGGCTTTCACATTTCCTCTACTCTCACAAGAAGTGGGTTGCCTGATACAGAATACTATCTCTGGAGGCTCCAGAGGCTTGCATCCTTCAACTGAATCATATGAACGATCACCCTTTTGATTTTTCTGCTGACACGACAGGCAATCTAAAGATTATTTGTTGCCAATCAAGCTCTCAACATAATTTTATGAACATTCTTTATATGAAGGGTCTTTTAGTTTTAAAATCATCACATCAGCTGGATACCAATGCAGAAAATACAAATTAACAATGATATGTACACGCCTCATTGGGTATCTTGCTCAGAGAGTCTTCATCGAGCATAGCGAGAACGACGCCCAGTTTTTGTAGAATTTCTGGGTTCCAGGTGGCAGGAGACCTGCCAATAAAGGAAAAGTTTTTAATTTGAACAGAAATCAGGGTACATCAGAAGAATTACCAACAGCACACATCAAGAATTTTCAATTGATCGATTGTATGGATCGTAAAATAATTAATTACAGTTGAGATTGGACATTAAGTGGAGTCTTGTCAAATATATAATTGTATTGTTACATAAAGTCAATTAAGGCTCATGCTTCATGTTTCGGTGATGGAGTAGTCTTCATGGTGGAACTATAGGTGGAGGGAGTGATTGCTGGATAGGTGGTGCAACCTCCAGTACATTCTTCTCATATCTCTTCACCATTTGCAAAACACATCGCTTCCCCCAACTCTACGACAGAACAGTGCCATCAACACAGTGCCACCGTGATTGCGTAATTGACGAAAGCAACTGTTGCAGAAAACATCAATGGCCTGAACGTTGTCTTTGTGACAAAATTGTGAGATTGTGGTGCCTCCACATAATGTCATTCATCTTTCCTTCTGGACAATGAAAGCAAGTCAATATTTTCCAGAAGAAACCATTTTATAAATTATCATGCAATGTATTTCATGGTATAACAATACAATGAGAATGAGAAAAAGACAATCGTCAGGACCATACCCAAACTCCATCAGTGCTTTGCTGGCAACAGCTTTCTGTTGTGTGTCATTGAGCTGCAAGCAGAATTGAAATTGTTCCAATGCAACTTCGAAGGCTTCAGAAGAAAGTTTCTCCACATCTGGCGCAGCCAATTCGCATACCAGTCTGCCAAGGTTCTCTGTATCCTCCACCGTATTATTCTGTTGATTTAAAGACAATTTCAGAGGTGGAATCAGTTTATGATGGATCCTACAAGGTGGTGGAATTTGTGACCAACATTACCACCCCCCCCCCCCGCCAAATCGCCTTCTCGTTAATAAACTCATATCACATGACATTTCTCCTCATTGCTGCCACACTCCTAAATTACATTTTCTCTTTCCTATCGTTCCCCACTCTTCCTAAAAACAATACCATATATTTGGATGATCGTCAGTGGGTTTAACGAAAACACAAACGAAAGCCTCCTTTATTTAAGATCCCCCATGCCCTCTGAATACAGTACTGCCAACCGATACTCGTTTTTACCAATCCGATCCTGACTGGGTGACGCAACATGTGTAAAACATCAAGAACATAAAAATGTATGTTTAAAGCTGCAAAAAAAATTTAACACGGGAATGCAGCACAGCGATGTTGGGCCAAATCACCTAATTTGCTTATTAAAGTGAAATACGGTTTCGATACCCACTCGCTTGGGCAGGGATCGGTGATTAAACCACTCGTACTATTCCACATACACAGGCGAAGATTGCAAGTCGTCTACCGAGATTGGCCCAAACATTTTAAATTATATAACGATCAGACATACACGGACACAGACAGACAGGACAGACAGACACACAAACACTTCCCTTATTTCAATAATCCCAGAAACATCTGCTCCTTCCAGCTATGGTGGCTGGCTTACAGAGAGAACCGCAACTCATCGGGAAAGAAGGGGGGGCAGGGGGAGGGTTGCGTCCATGACCTGACCCTGTGTATCTCCAGAACTTCAGCAAAATTTGATGGAGATTGGCCTCAGTCGTTTTTTTTTGTAATTTTAACACACACACACGCACACAGTCGCACGCGCACACGCACCAGGACAGATTCAGCAATTCCAAAAAGGAAATCAAAGCCCAAAGCTCGAGAGGAGAATCCCAAAAAATGAAGAGAAACCAAATATGAAATTGAAGATAAAGACCTCAAAAGTTCATGGTGACTGAAAACAAACCCAAAATAGAAATGACAGCAAGGAAATTTTTTTCAAAACCTACGAGGAGGCTAACAGCAGGAGAAAATAAGGCCAGATGTTTGAAAACAACCCAAAAAGATTCTATCATGAATTTTGGAAACGGAAGCGGAATGTGTCATCCCCTCCTGAAAAAAGATGAACTGGAACAGTTCTGGAACGGAATTTATGAAGATTGAAAAGAACACAATAAGGAGGCGAAATGGATCCGAAACTTGGAAGAGAAGAAGCAACATCTCGAGGAAATGCCCCCAGTAATAAATGATGCAGAAAAGACAAGTCAACAACTTGCAAAGATGGCAAACTTCAAAAGCTTTGGCTCAGATGGGATCACAAACTT
>NC_140961.1:99137460-99142960 GCF_056783735.1 Eptatretus burgeri
TCAGACGTTATACTTAAAACAAGTCATGCATTTGGCAATATCCAGAACCCAATCCTGCTCACAAAGTTCGCTCATTGATAGTGGCATGCAATGCTCGCTTTGAAACGTGGCCTGCAATTTTCCTTGACAAATCCCAGAAGCATATCACACAAGACAGGATGCTTTCTCACCCTTCCACACTTGGAAGTTGGCATCTCCCAAAACAAATCTTTCATCTAGCTGGAAAATTCTGGCCTTCTTTGTTCCCCTCAAGCTTTATGTAATACAATTGATCGTCAAGCAATGCAGTCTTTATCAGCTTCTCAAGTTCCACTTTATTGCTCATGTTCTTCCTTTGCAACACTCGTTTTGCTTGCCCTATTTGACTCTTTCCTGAGCATTCGTACATGTATATTAATACAGTACTGTATATTTTAAAAAAAAAGAAGTAATTACCCAGCATGACTTGGCAAATGTAATGAAACTCTGCCGTTGCAAAGATCCCACAGGCAGAAAAGGCAGCTCAGCTTTTCCGATCAGGTAGGTCATTAGAGGACAACGTGAGTGTGGAATTTTCTTCAAATCTGCCATCCTGGCAACGAGCAAACATACATCACACTCAGCAAGCAGACGCATAACCAATTAAGAAATGCACATACTATAATATAATATAATATAATATAATTATAATCGAGTTATACATTTAAAATATCTACGACAGCATGCCAGTCTATGCTGAAGTATCATATTTAAGACAGACCCAGCAATTTATACAGTTCACCCAAATTGTCACAAAATGCATTATATTTCACAAAGTAACAGCAACCCTATTTTTTTTTGTTTACGGTATTATATCAGTGATTGTTAACTTACAAGTGATGTCTTTTTCAGAACATCAGGGTGAAAACGAATCTTATGTTGAAAATCAATGGTTAATCCCATAAAAGCTGTTATGGTTCTTAAAAGCTCGGGTTTGTTTAGCATTTCTATCTGACAATTATAGAGCATGACATTGGGATGCCACGTTTAAGTCTCAAATGCAATGTTGATTATTCCATTGTCTACTAATGTCCTTGTAATTCACGTGAAAATCCCTTTTTGTCTTTGTCCTGCATGTGTTATCCATACAAGATCCTCCACGAGCGTGAGATCATATATTGTATGATAAGTATATACAGTACAAGATCATATATTACACCAAAACAAGGATGCAAGTCCCCATCGAGGACACGGCCCCCAACTGCACCTTGAAAATGTGACTGTAGATTTTAGATTTTAGTAACTAAATTAAAAAAGAAACGAGAAAGCATCTCAAAAATGCAAAGCCCATCCGCGTACACTTTGTACTGAAACTAAACTTGACAAAATAACAGTTAAAAACGAGAAGGGGACCGAGTCGCAAAGTCACCAGATATGCCTCCATGCACATTGTTACATCATTATATCAATCAATCATTTCGGTTTATTGAAAGAACTTCAAACACTGGACAAGGCAGTCTGAAGACTGATATTTGTTATGTTTTCAAAAATATAACAAACTTACAAATATATGTGAATAAATAAATAATAATAATCACATAAAATAACATGAATATGTACAGTGCCTCGAGAAAGTCGACATCACTTTTCAAAATTTTCACCTTTTGTTGCCTTATATAACCTGGAATGAAATTTCATTAAATCAGACTTTTTCCACCTTTATTTACACATCGTATCCCACAACTTGCAAGTGAAAAACAAATTTTACAAGTTGCAGAAAATTAATTGAAAATACAAAACTAGAATATCTTTGCTTGATAAGTGTCCACCTCCCCCCCAAGTTAAAACTTGGTGGAAGCATCTTTGAGCGCAATTACTGCTGTGCGTCTGTTCGGATAGGTCTCTACAAACTTTGCACACCTTGATTGGGCAATATTTGTCCATTCTTCCGAAGGGAAGGGAATGGGTATTGACGGATTTATTAAACATTTGGTATTGGTGTGGTGCAGGCATGATGGGCCGAATGGCCTCTGCCTGCGCATAATTTCCTTGTAATCATAATATAATGGACGTAAGTCTGGAACTTCTAACACTTTTCTCCGAACATATTCTGTTCATACTTCCGAAGTCTTCACATTATGTGTTCCATGTATTTAAGCAGGTGATAGCGGATTAAAAAAATTCAAATATCGATAGAATTTTCAAAGAGGGAATCGATGACGTCACAATCAGCAGCGTTTGGGGGTAAACCGATGGCCGGGTCCCAGACGACGTGTTTTACTTAACTAAGTCCATGAGTTCAGAACATTTGTTCAACTCAGCATTTATAACTTTTATCCTGCCATGTTGTTAATCTCTTGATGGAGGTAATATAGAAACGATGAATATTTTCCAATCATTCGTATTACTCAGCCAGCACCGGTCTCAAAAGCTACCATGGGCACCCAGACACGCCACCAAAATTTGAACAGAGCTGTTGAATGTGGTGCTAAATATCCAAAGAAACTATCATAACCGAGTATTGTGATCCGTCCTGTCCCCCATATCCGTCGTAGATGGGTATCTGCGAGTCTTTGTGAGCTTTGGTTCTCATGGTTGAGTCTTTGCTCTGAAATGCACTACCCAGCAGAGGAACCTACAGGAACAGATCATTTTATTCTGAAATAATCGGAATCACTGCAATTTAACACAGGTGGAGGCTATTTAACTTGGTGTGTCATTTTGAAGGTGATTGGTTACACCTGAGTTAATTTACAATTGCAATTGTAAGGGGGATGGACACTTATCCGACCAAGATATTTTGTATTTTTAATTAATTTTCTGAAATTTGTAGAATTTGTTTTTCATTTGGAAGTTGTGGGTTACGATGTGTAAATAAAGGTGGAAAAAGTCTGATTTCATGAAATTTAATTCCAGGCTATACGCCTTATAAGGCCTTATAGTATAAGGCAACACAAGGTGAAAATTTTGAAAGGGGGTGTTGACTTTCTATAGGCACTGTATATTATGCATTGAAATAAATGTATAAAATAAAAATGCAAATTAGCCAAAATAAATAGACATTTTAAATTACAACAAAAACTGCCCAAGCTCGGAATCCACACGGCTCAAAGTTCATTCAGCCAGGGAACACGAAGCGCGGCATCAGCGAATAGATTGCCTGCAGTCTCTGCGAACACCAAGGGTGAGCAGAGAATATGGAGCGAGCACTGCTATGGTCCATGCGCCCAGGCCCTGCAACCGGGCCACGGGAACGGACGTGTAAACACAGAACAGCAGGAACTACCAGCTTAGAACACTGGCCCACGCACACCTGCACACAACCACGAGACCGAGTGCGTCCCGCTCCAGCACCCGGAGCACCTCATTTGTCCCGATGGCGAGCTCACTCTGAGCGCTACATGAGCTCCACATGCTCAGCTGCTCTTCCACCCAGGCCTCGGTCGTCATACCAGCATCCTCCCTCTGTGACCACACTCAATTCCACCATTCCCACAGGTCGGATCGGTTCCAACAAAGCGACGTTGTGGCCAGGGCCATGCTCAACAGATGAGTCACAACCTTGGTGATAGACTTGGAGAGATTCGGGCCACAGAGCTTGAATCGGCATAATAAAGGTTTGTTGAAGATTTGATGACAAACGCTTGATTGGTAAAAATGTCAGGGCTTGCACAGACACGCTGAAGCTCAATCTCTACCAATAAAATGTAATGTGTGTGTGTCTGTGTCTGTGTCTGTGTCTGCGTCTGCGTCTGCGTCTGCGTCTGCGTGTCTATGTGTCTGTGTGTCTGTGTGTGTGTGTGTGTGTGTGTGTGTGTGTGTGTGTGTGTGTGTGTGTGTGTGTGTGTGTGTGTATGTGTCTCCTCCAAACTCCAAAACTATAAAACCCTAGCATCTTGAAATTTTGCAGCAAACTAAGAAAACTTTAAGGAAGTGCAAGTGTGAAAATTGGGTGTTTGAGTTGATTAAAACACCCCTTTTGAAGATAATTAATGGGCTTAGTTAATTATATCCTACATCAGGCGCATCCTCAGCCACTTCGCTCTCGAGGGTTTTAAGGCGTTTCCTGGGTAACCTCGTTGGGTCTGAAGCCGCCATGTTTTCTGGCCTGCTCAACCATGCCTTGACTTGGAACAGGCCGCAACGATTTCTTAAAGAGCAGGTTTTGGGTCGCTGATGACTTCACGTGATTCGAAGGTTATAATCACATCAATAATAATCGTTGGGCAATTATTTTCTTACATTTGAAACTCAAAATATGCTAAAATTAACTTTTAAGTCAAAACTTTTGTCAGTGATCGAAAAACTTACAGATTATATAGATTACAAATTTTGAATTACAAATTAAATTACAAATAAGTTGGAGGATGTAAAGAAAATAATAAATATCCTTGAATGGACTGAAAACTTTGATGGTTATCAATTAAACAATGGAAAAACAATTTACTACAATCTCAAAATGATATGTGGTTCAGGAGGTGGTCAGACAAGAGCATTGAGAGAAGTTTATCCTTTCATTTCTGCTCAACAAAGACACATAAACCAAGAACCAAGTTCCAAAGTAATCTTTGTGAATATACTCGATGATGACGAATGTAATAGGAAAATTAAGTTATTCCCCAAAGTAGAACATGGACAAATATTCGTTGGTTCGCTCTGAGTGGAATGAAAATATGAAAGGGAAGAAGTGCTTTCATCAGTAAGTCTCAATTTACATTTGCTTGTATGGGAGGGGGAGGAAATCAGTCTCCTATTTTACATTTGCTTGTATGGGAAGGAAGGGGATAGGTGGGGAGAAAATCGGTCTCCAATTTTGGGTTTTTGGAGCTTGTGTCAGAAAGTTTTTCCCTTTTCTCACATTCATTTGAATGGGTGCCTCAGAACCCCATTTATCCTCTACTTGTGTAATGTAAAGTTGAGAAGGCTTAAAGGGCAATACTTGGGAGAAAAGCAGCGGAACGAAGAATGCGGCATCAAAACAGACACAATTTGCATGTCGGCGATCCGAGAAGTCGGCCTGACCAAACAGAAATTAAAATTCGACAATACAGCACAACAAGGTACGATCTAACATGGAAAATTGGACGTAAACACAAACAGCAACAAAGGGACAAAAATCGAACAGAAAGACACGACGGATCAGGTACAGAAAACTTAGCTTTGATGAAGTAGAAGGAGCAGCTGCTGATTGAATCTACACGTGAGCAGATCTGGAACTAGAAGGGATTTATTTATTTGAATTATTTACTTATTTAGATGCACTTTACCATCTGCACCACCAACACACAACATTTAATTATATACATTTTACCATCACAGCTACCAACACATACCACCTTGAATTACTTATTTATTTGTATGCATTTTACTATCACAGCTACCTCAAGACCACCTTGAATTATTTATTTGTTTACGTACACTTTACCACCTCCACCACCAACATACCAGATTGAATAATTATTTCTATATTTATGTGCACTTTACCATCTCCACTACCAATGCAAACTTTGGGTTACATATTTATTCACATACACTTTAAGGG
>NC_140961.1:99143460-99148460 GCF_056783735.1 Eptatretus burgeri
ATACTTCATTGTGGAAGTGTAATTATGAAATAATAAAAATGTACAGTTTCTATTGTCCTTCCATTGCTGTTTTCTGTTCAAGCAAAGCTCAAGCAATAACCAACTATTTTTTGAAGATTTGGAATTCCAGAAAACTTTCAGTAAAACCTAAAAGGAAACTATTCATCTCCTCACACAGATGGAATGATTTTAGGACATATTGACCATTCAAAACTCAATAAAACTACAAACTCAGGAATACAACCAACGATAAGAACAGCACTCAGGAGAGCAGATACAGTGCCGGATTAAGCCTCGGCTGGCCCTAAGGTACATTTTGAAATTTTAGAGAATGGCCTGAAAAATTAAAATTAGATCTTGGGCTCATGGAAATGGACCCCAGACAAAAGATGAACTGATTCAAGAACAAAATATTTAATACAAAAAAAGACAAATATTTAATGTGAAAATAATTTTTGGCCCGAATTTTTGGCTGGCCCGAAGGCACATGCCTTGTCTGCCTAATGGTTAATCCAGCACTGAGCAGATACCTCCACCAAGCTGAACAGTTTACGTTTGTATCCACTGATAGGCCAGATCTGGATCTGGACCTGAACCAAAATCTTATCGGCTTGTAATTATCACCGACACAAGTCATCTATCTAAGTCCCCAAGTTTTGTCATAACTCATCCACAACGTTTTGAAATATCATCCTATATTATCGTTTTTAGCCCTATCTCTCAATGGTGAAGAATCACTTTGAAAATCGATTAATTCTCGTATTAGGATGCGGATCTGGATCTTCACCAAAATCTCATCAATTCATCCTTGTCACACTCCCAAACTGTCCCCCAAGTTTTGTCCGAAGCAGTCCCTAACGTTTTGAGATATCATGCTCACAGACAGACAAACAAGCAGACAGGGATTAAACCATAACCTCCGTCCACCTTTGATGGTGAGGTACGAAGATCTGTCTCCGTGCCGCGGGCCTCTTCGTGCAGGACAAACCAGATATACGACTCTGGGGATCTTGGGATGGTAGTTGGATCTAAATTAAATGAACATATACCACAATATTACAACTTGTGGTCAATTATCGCAATATTTTGAATCAAGTACTCGGCCTGTTTATTTGATCTTTCTATGTGAATATGCACCAATAAACTCCGTTAGCCACATTGGGGTCGTAGAAGAGCCAGATATGGCTCGTGAGCCATAGGTTGCCAACCCCTGGTCTAAAGGGTCTTGGGGATCTTATGGCTCTTTATGGGTCTTAAGGGGTCATCGGGGTGTCAAGGGGTCTAAAGGTATAGAGGGGTCTGGAATATGCACGCACGCACGTATGGCACCTTTTATATATCCAAAGGCTTTCAATGGATGTGATCAGTAACAGATTCAAATTAAACCTTACTCTACTTCATCACTGGCATGGAGATTTCACAACTACAACTACAACTCATCATACCCTTTTAAAACTCCCAATTAGCCCACTGTCTTTATGGCATCAGGTGTGGAAACCTTTTGGCCCAAATCTTTCACGACCTGGCTGGCCAGGTCGGACATTTGACTGAAGGTGGCAGGGATATGGAATTGGTTCAGGATGCCTGCGATCACTCACCTATTTTTCCCGAAATACAAAGTAGGATCTTTGACGTCCACCAGCAAGTATATGGGAAACCCAGCTTACGGTCAGTTTACAATAGAGAGGATCTCTAAGTTAAGGCCATCATGTGATTTGTCCTTTATTTATTTATTTATTTATTTATTTATTTATTGTCCGTTTCAATGCAGTGGATCATACATTATCGGACTGATATCAGGGAGGTGGGAAAGGGTGAACTCGCAACACGCAGTTGGATGTGTGGATAGGAAAGGGTCCGGGGGAAGCCTGCTGTCAAGAATAGTGAGTGCAGGAAGGATTAATGAGGATAGATCGGATCACAGGTAGGTATGGAAGATGATCCAACATGGTGCTGCACTATCACTTTGCAGTTAGGGAGGGAAGAGTTGCACTGGACTGCCTTGTCGAGCAACAAAGAATGGAGGTGAGCAGGAAACAGGGATTTTGGAATGTTAATTATGAGGGGATGACTGGAAAAATGTGAAAGACCTGGAGGAGATGTGGTCGAGTCAGAGGGCTGAGAGAGCAGAAGGAGCGAAACCGGATGAGAGGTGGTCGAAAACAGAGGCCATCAACCTGTCTGCAACGTCAGAGCAACAGACGTGGTACCTCAGCCTCGTGGTGAGATATACCAATGACTTTCAGAAATTCAAGAAGGCATTCACAAATACAGTTGCAAATCAGGGAAGCAACCAAAAGGGAGAGCAGTCCTCCATCAAGCAGTAAACCAAAATGTTGGCCATGAGAAGTTTGAATTTTCGAAGGAAGGACTTCACATAATGGATGACTTAACGTAGTCTGTGACTGGTTTTGGAGTCTTGTTTTGAGATCTGCTCAGGAAAGGTCATGGCTGATGGCAAGTCCCATTCGTTTGAGGGCCTGAACTTCTTCCAGATTACAGAAGTTGATAAGACAGTTGGATAGTTGATCTTTCCAAGGAGACAAACTGCCGTGAGATTTTACGACTTGTCTGGATTTAAAGAGATTGTCTTTTTAGGATGGAGATAAAAATATAAAATGAAGAGATATAGTACTTCACCAGCTTTGGCCAGTACCATGGATTAATAGTAAAAAGATATCTCAAATACACCTTAATTAATGTCCGCCAACACTAAAAAGTTGATATAAAGAGTTAATGCCCATCGTTCCATCGCAGCAGTTTGGCATACGATAATAAAATATTTAAAGTACAAACTGCCTTTCATAGTGTGGGGGAAAAATTTATATTAATGTATTCTAAATTGTAACAAATGGAGTTTTAGAAATGTAAGTTTTATGCTCCAAGTTGAATTGGCTGTCCTTTCTGGCCAAGAGACTTTTTCCCTCAATGTTGATAAATGTCTTGGTCTGGAGCGGTGTGACCTGGGCTGATAACAGTGAATCTTTACCTCAAAATGTACATCGTGGCTTTTCGCCTCAAGGACACGTCTGCAGTCTGGGGTGGTAGCCCCCACCACTCTCCCATGAAAGTATAAAATGCTTTGAAATGTAAAATTGTTTGAGTGCAAGTACCTGAGGAAGTATAGTATGTCAGTGGCTTGTACTCCTTGGGACTGACCAAGTACAAAGTTAGAATAAAACTCTCTGATGTAATGTGGAAGTGAATTGAATCGGGTTGGTTTAACTGTTAACTTAAAGTAAGAATAAATGAAATAGAACCAAATAATATTGCAACAAATGGGGATTCTCAAGTTCATTGTACGATGGTGAGACGTGTATGGTGGATAATTAGAAAATAAATTGTTTCACAAAGAAAGAACTTGCGTGGACATCAGTTATCAGTGTGGGTGGGTTTTCTGCAGGATTTTATAACCAAATCGGACAAACGTTAAACTCTGCCTGAAGTTAAATAGGATTCCACAATCAACCAGGAAGAATCCTTCAACGATCACAACGGGGTGGGTGAAAAATCCACAACAGTAGCAATGCCTTTCATGGCAATGCCTATTGTATATTTATTATTTGTCGATAGCATAGTAAACAGTGAAATTTTTGGTTTAATTTTTGGAAATGTAAAATGTGAATGGATTCCTTTCTTTTCAGGGTTCTGATTAAGTATTGTAGTCACCATCATTCGACAGGATGCACTCTCAACCGATACATTTTTGGTTCAAATGATAATCTTACCTGCTCTGCTGAAGTTTTCTTGAGTAATGGGATCGGGGCGTCAGCAAGAAAGAGACCGAGAAGCACCATCTTGTCACGTTGGAGCCATGTGCTATGTTGATCTCCTGATACAGAACACAAATATAATGCAGGGTTGTTAGTATTGCATTAAATTATTGTCATTTACTAGATTAGATCATACAAGTGTACAGAGATGGAAGGTTGAGGGCGAGTTAATATTATTAATCCTCTACTTTTAAGTCAAATGACAAAGCACCCAAGTGAATATACGTACTTAGATGCCATTTATGTACTGCATTACATATTTAGAGGATGAGGAAGGAGGGAGTTATTTTGAAAATGACAAAGGAGAATGGGAGGAGATAGGGGAAGGGAAGAAAAAGAAAGGGAATGTATGGATCATATGGGTGGGAAGTATTAAAAAAACCAAGTAGAATTAGAAAAATAAACAAATCAATAAATAACTAGAAAAAAACGCACTATGACGTCAACGGATATGCCTCTGCCCACATTTTTACATCATTATGCATATTTGTACCAAGTTTGATTTAAATCCCTTCAGCCGTTCTTAAGTTATTGCGGAAATGAAAACATATGACAGACAGACGGACAGCGGGATGGACAAGCTGAAAGCATAATGCCTCCGGAAACTTCGTCGCAGAGACATAAAAAAAAATTGAGTGTAAAATTGAAGTGTCGAAGTATGTATAATTAAAACTGATGAGGGTTGCTAAAAGCGTTCTAGGATTAAATACTGCAATGTACTCACAATGCTCCAAGAAACGCCTACTTTTCATTTAACAATATATGACGGGCTATGTCATTCGTGAAGAAGTACATACATGCATTTTTTGCAATGTTTATTTTTGGTGAATCTTGGACTGGAGGAATTATCATTTTGAATGTTCCACATTCACTGTATTCACTTTTCTATTGCAGATGATAATAAACATCTTACGTATGTGATCAAGTTAAGTTTTCTCCATAAAAGGGAGTCCCACGAACACAATCCAAGTATCCACTTGTGACTTGTCAAACGATTATTTCGTGACATTGTTTCCAATTCAATTTGTATTTCGATTCGTACCATTTTTTTTTTAAATACTGAAAAAAAAAACTGGATATTTTAGATAATTCCAATTTTAAATAAATTTTTTAAATGTAAACTCACTTTTTTCTACTCATTGCTTCAAATTAATTCACTGCAGAGCTGGCAAGACAGCCTAGAGGTACCCCACACTCGTCTTGAAGCTGTCTAACATGGGTTTGAAT
>NC_140961.1:99158460-99180960 GCF_056783735.1 Eptatretus burgeri
CCACCTGGTGTTAATTCAACGGTTAAAAACAAGGGCTTGAAATGAAAACCCAAGGATCTTGAGCTAGCCACCTTAACTGTTAAGCCAACACCAGACCTGACACCATGTTTGAGATGAAATGATATTATATTCTGAGGACAGCGAATCGTTGTTCTGACCATTAGACACTGACACACACATAGCTCATCTATACAAGGGAAGGTTTGAATATGAAATGACCTCCATATTACGATCCCATGAAGACAAGACCCGAAGGTGAATGGAACCTCTCACATTCAAATACTACAAAGACGACAAAAATGAGAAAAAAAAACAAACACACGAGGGCAACGAATTCAATGTTTCATTTGAGAATGAAGGATCAGAGGTAAAATGTTGTGGGCACAAGAAGACCTTTCTAACTCCTCTACTGCAAAGTGCCTTTCACCTACAACTAGGCAGGACATTTTTCAAACCTTAATCGATCCATTGGGAAGGAGGTGGGGAAATGAGCAGAGAGTGAGAGGAGATCGGGAGAATCCAGGGCAGGAGAAGGGAGTACACAGTAGGATGTGGGATGTGGGGAGGGTGACTGTCTCCACTGAGCAGCCCCATTTGAATCGAATTTACATCAACGAGGGAAATGCACGCAACAAGGCTTTACCGACTCAACCACATAGGTAGAGGAAGGTGGTGGATTGCTCAGGAACTTGTCTGCAACAAGGCTGAGAACTCCAAACAAGGAAAATAGCAATCAGAGATTGCAGACCCTCACCAGGACTCGTTTTGTGTGGTGTTTGTGTGATGTTTGTGTACTGGTGTGTTACGTAATTAATAACGGACAGAATTAGAACTACCATTTTATAACTGCTGGCAGTGATGACCGGGTACCAAGACGTCCCGCTCTGATGCAACCCTGCTTTGACCGGACACCTGACCCTGACCCATGACGTTTTTTAAATTATTATTCAATTGAATTTAGAATGGGGTTAAAATAAATTACATTCAGGTCAAATGGAAGACCAAATAGGTACAGTCCTGCATCAGAGTAATCAGAAGGAACCTGGATAGGATTCACATTTCAGCTTATACTCGTCTACCTTCAATTCAAACCCATCCAGCACAGCCAACAAACAAACAAACAAAAACCCAGATCAAAAAATCAAATTATTATGGCTGCCAGACCATGTGTCCGATGAAGTTGAAATTTAAGACACGCATTCCCCCGTCACTACGTCACTACTATATAAATGTGAAGTTTCACGTCGATTGATGAAGCGGTTTCAGGGAAAAACATTATTTAATATTTTTCTTCAATCCAATTTAGCTGCCAAACCATGTGACCTATCAATTATTCCTTAACACACTTGTACACCGATGCCTTGGGGAACACTTGTGCAAAGTTTCCCCTCAATCTGTTCAGCCGTTCTGGAGAAGATTTTTATAGGTTTTTCGGGTAAATCCAATATGGCTGCCAAACCATGTGACCAATGACATAATATTTAACAACCGTTTGTTTACCTCGATCTGCTCAGCAACTTCAGAGAAAAAGATTTTTGAGGGTTATTATTATTATTTGAAACAATACGGCTGACAAATCACATGACCAATGACATCATGAAATTTTTTTCTGTGGACAATTTAACCGTCGATGAGCTAAAAAATTTTTTATACTGATCGGATGTGGCGTTCTACGTATGCAATTATGACGTCATAACGAGGGCACCTATGACGTCAAATCAAAAATCAATCTCATTCCCATGAGGAGTACTTGCTATTTCCCAAGTATAAATTATTTCCTTGGTGCGGTTTCAGAGATACAGAGGTCCAAAGTTTTCGGTTTTTCCAATATGGTTGCCACACCACGTGACCTATGATGTCATAATCAGAACAACATTCTACGAGTATTCGCACCAGTGGTGAAAATTTCGTCTCAATCCGCCAAGAGGTTGCGGAGAAAAACACGAAGGTTCTGTGCGGACAAACAAACAAACAAACAAACAAACAGACCCAAATATCCTCTCCTTCGGCGAGGATAATTATTATGTGGTCGAATTATTTGGAAGGATAACGGGTTGAGTAAACCCACCTGGTGTTAATTAAATGGCTGCAAACAAAAGGGGCTTGAACTCAGGACCCTAAGATCTTAAGCCAGGCATCCTAACCGTAAAGCCAACACCGGGCCTCTGTTACACATGATGGTTAAGTTCATGGCTCCCTGTCAAACTGACTAGTCGAGTGTCATCCAAACTCTGTTCTTTGCGTTCCATCGTCAGGTAGAAATGCTTGTCATTAAACATGACAAATTGCTTGGGGGAAAAGATACCAGGTCAATTCTTGAGACAAAAATAAATACGATCACCGATATTAACTGTTAAAGCAATTGAGATATCTCCCAGAAGTTTGAGGAAATGAAATCCGGAAAATAAACGACAATCAATGAATGCAACATTGCGTACCCACACAATTCCCGGGCATTTAATGCACAACCAGGACTCGCTCACGGAAATTCACCTTGAACTGCAAAGAGAAATGCCAAGGTGAGCACCAAGCAGAATCGACTCTGACACTTCTGCATGGTTTCCAGAGTCTCAATCTGATGGAAAACACGAAAGGAGTCATCAGGTAGAAATATGAGCAAAAATTTTAAAACGATGGAAATTACATGGTTATTAAAATGATTGCCAAGAGCGACAGGTGAGACGAAGAGCGATGGATGAGGCCAAGAGCGACAGGTGAGGCCAAGAGCGACAGGTGAGGCCAAGAGCGACAGGTGAGGCCAAGAGCGACAGGTGAGGCCAAGAGCGACAGGTGAGGCCAAGAGCGACAGGTGAGGCCAAGAGCGACAGGTGAGGCCAAGAGCGACAGGTGAGGCCAAGAGCGACAGGTGAGGCCAAGAGCTAGAGGTGAAAATAAGAGCGACAGGTGAGGCCAAAATCAGCAGGTGAGGCCAAGAGCTAGAGGTGAGGCCGTATACCGATCACAGCGATTTGTACACTTGGTTCGCTGTATCACAAATGCTGGTGGTGATCAAGGTGCGTGCACATTTATAACGCGTGCTCCCCAGGGCAGTTCCCCGGCGACGTGCAATAAGTGCAACACGATAGGAAATGAAAAAAATAAAGAGAAGAGGAGCGCGAATGCATAATTATGTTGTCGTAAACCTGCACAAAGTGTGGTTCCGCATATGTTGAACAGTCCGACGTGTGGCTGCCCTTTTACTGCAACAGCAAGCTTTAATGACAGTCTCGTAAGATTTCTCTGTGGCTTCGTCTCTCCAAGGTTGGACTGCTCCACAAAGCTTCAGCTGTAGAAAAACGAGGAATTAGTGCGGAAACATTATTTCTTCAAAGCGACACAATGTGTCTCCACGTAAAGCTGGAACACTTGCATCGTGTCCGTCTCCAGGGAAGTATAAGCTACTGTACAGGTGTCTCAGCCTTGGCAACCAACCTGCCGCCCTACCTGACTACCTCTCTGAACCACCCAAGTTGTTTAATCTGCTTTACTACGCACGTGACAGTGGTGAACAAAACCTGGGATTTGGGCACCATTTGGAAAGATCCTTGGGAAATAAAAGAGATGTAATCAAAAAGTTAAACGAAAGGGATACAAGAATCCACGGCGTGCCGACGTGCAATATTGTTTTTCAACACAGGGCTACATTTGGAAAGAAAAAAAAATATATAAATATATATATATATATATATATATATTTACATACACACAAACACACATACAGGGTGTCCCAAAAAATATACAACTTTTTATCTGCAAAGAGGATGGTCATAACAAATAATTTTTAAAAAGATTTATGGCTGGATAAAAAGCTGAAAGGTTGAAGTTTATTGTACCAATGTCAAAATTGCCACCAAAATTTAAATTTTGGTGTAGAATCGTCGTTTTCTTTTAGACCACATGTTCGACGTAGGCTCCACATTGTCCGATCACTGCATCACTTTGGGAAACGTTTCCTGAGGAATGTTCTGAATTTATCGGTGGATGTTTTCCTTCAGCTGATCAAGATTTCTGAGGCCTAGGGTTTCCATAGATCCTGTCCTTGAGATACCCCCACAATAAGAAGTCTGGAGGAGTAGGGTCAGGGGAATACGGTGGCCACTCAATGTCTTCGTAGAGGGAGATAAAGCGGCCCCCAAAATGTTGGTTGAGAAAACGCCTTGTTTCCCTGGCTGTATGGGGCGGTGCCCCATCCTGCTGGAACCACTGGGTTCTCATCTGGATCAGGTTGTTTCTCCTATGGGCCTGAGTATGTAGCTCAGGCAGATAGAATTCCTGAATCATTTCGCGATAGTTCCTCTGGTTTACCGTGCAAGTGTATCCCTGGTCATCTTCAAAGAAGTATGGACCCATTATCCCACACCAACCAACCGCCACCCACATGGTGACTTTGAGGACAGATCGAGGCACCAGTTCAATTGATGCATTACCATGATTTTCAGTTCCCCAGTACCGAAAGTTTTGCTTGTTTACCTCCCCGGACAAGTGAGCATGGCATTCATCCGTCATGTGAAGTTTTTTGAGGAACTCTGCATCTTCCTCCAACTTTCCTGAGAACCAATTTGCAAAGTCTCGTCGTTTGTGTTTCTGTTGATCAGTAAGCACCGTTTCCGTTTGAATTTTGTATGGAAAGGCATGAATGTCATGGCAAAGGATCCTCTGAACGGTGCTCTTATGAATGTTTGTCTCGGCAGAAAGTCGTCAAATCGATTTTTTTGGACTGAATGATCACCTGTCTCACCATTTCCACATTTTCTTCACTACGACCTGTCCTCTTCCGACCACTGTGACCCTTGTGAAGGTCACAGATGGTTCCCACATTGGTAAACTTTGCGATGGTGCACTTTATTGTCCGAAAGTTTGGTGCATGGCGCAAGTGGATACCGAAATGTCTTGAGTAAAGACGTTGCACCTGTCTGACACTTTTCGTCTGGTGCCAAAGTTCAACAATTTTCGTCCGTTGTTGTACGGTCAGTCTTGGCATTTTTCTGGGGCTTGCTTGGTATCAAAATAAACTTCAGGGTCTCTGCAACAAGAAATGAAGTATTAGTGACAAAATTACTGCATTTTTAGGATCAATCGAAGCATTTTAAAAGTTGTATATTTTTTTGGAACACCCTATATATGTATATGTACACATATGCATACATTCACGTGACTGACTGACTGACTGACTGACTGACTGACTGACACACACACACACACACACACACACACACACACACACACACACACACACACACACACACACACACACACACACACACACACACACACACACACGTTCATCAACGACCTTCTTCGGATCTCATGTTTACGGAATAAATATATTTTGTGGTAGGCAGTATCACAAATCATCTTCCTCTATCTTCTGCATAATACAAAAGAACCTTCTCAAAATTATGATGTGAAGTACATGTTGTGATCAATAAAATTTATTTCACAAATGACAAAAATTATGAAGTCTCTCAGAATTTTCCGCATCACATTGCCCACCAAAGGTGGGCCGAAAAGGGTACTCCCACCCTTGTGCCCACGCATGAGATCTGAAGCTTTGTATGTTCTACCAAAAGGCAGTGATGTTATGGACCTACAGAATCCACCCATGAGACAACACAATCATTTCAGGGAAGTTACCCATTAAGCTGACAGGTGCAGCAAGCGGCAAAGAGAACTAACTCAGTGTGGTTCCTTTGTGGCAACGCAGAACGTGAAGTTAATCAAGATAATGCTTGGTGTATTTTCTCCATTACTTCCACGTATTTCACAAAATGGAAGTGTTACATTGAACTTCAACTTCCTTTTAAGTGGATGGTGTTTTATTTTGTGACAAATTGAATGAAAACGTATATTTTTTTGGTTGTGAGAAAGGCTCATGAAACAGCTGGGGCATTTCTTTCATGTGAAATAAGAGGACAAGACCATGATGAAATATTCTACATTCACATGAATTCCAAATATTGTGTCCCTAATCTCTCTCTGTACCTACTCTTCAACTTGAGAGAGGTGTCCTTTGCACCTGAGAAGGTGGAGAAGTTTCTGGCAACGCTCAAATCTGAATCGGAAACTGGACAGGATGGCATCAGCTCACATGTCCTAAACACCTGCTCTTATTTTCCTCTCTCTGCTCTTTTCACCCTGTCATTTACAATGGCCTTCTTCCATCTGCTTGGAAATCAGCCAACATTACAGTATTACATAAAATAGTGGAAATATGCCTGGGCAGCGGGTGCTCACGTGGTAGAATAATGATACTGAGGAGGCAGTCAACGTGGGATGGAATCAGAAAAATGTACCAATGAACCAATGTCATTGCAAATACATATTTTGAAATCGCAGTCTGGCAGCTGAGGGGGAGTGTAGCATTAGGATTCTCATGTGTATACAATGTGTGAACATCATTACATAGCTGAGGAATTCTGGGAAGAGCTTGAAACAGCAAAGCGCTTACCTTGAGTATGCCTTTTTGGTTGCTTTATGCAGCTTCTTCGGCTAGATCATCGGAGGTGTCAATTTATTCATATCATCCGAGCCACCTGGGTTTAGTTGATTAGGTGAGAGCTGATTGGCTATTCTCTCCATTCACAGGTGAGAGATGTGGGTGAGTCTTTCTTCAATATATATATATATTTAAATATATATATATATATTTAAATTTTTTCATACCTGCCAATTTCAGGAATTTATTCCTGTGTGGGGAAGGTGTGAATGAAGTTCTGACTCAAACCCAAGGACCTCATTGCTAATGCAGTAACAGCCCACGGAGCTATTGAGTCTACTAATTAACCTGAAGTGCTTCTCACAATAACACTGCAAGCTTTATCATGTCCGACAACTTACGTGCCTGCTAGGCAGAGTTCTTGCACATTGGAGTTTTGGATTGTTATTTTGAAATTATTTGCAACACAACATTCACCATTCTCATCTTCTGTGAGTAGAGAAATTGTACACCAATAAATGGGATTTTTCAAAGCCTTTTGATAAGGTGCCTTTATTTACAAATGTACCAAATAAAAATGGATGAAAGATTTTGAAGGGGTGGCTTGGACAACCCAAATAAAGAACCTTACCTATAAGATAAGGCAATAAAAAACATACAAACTACAGAATGACACGAAGCAGAGCAATGAACCATAACAAACAGTTTAAATGGTCCTTTGCCATCTAACAACTCAATGCAATGTACAGGTATTTATAAAGTTGAAAATGAGCCCAATTGGTATGTAATGAAATCAGTAAAAAATATACAATTCGAGAATGAGGAATTCCACTGTAAAAATATGACCATTTTCAGCAACACAACCTTTCAATTACTACAAAGGCCACAAAAGGTTGTTTGAAAGAAAACAAAAAAACAATTTCATAATTGATATTAATAGGGAGGGAATTATCAACAAGGCACGAGAAGGTAGAGAGCCAGCAGAGCGTTTCTCAGTTTGATGAGGAAAGAGGCCGTTTTCTGCTGAGACGTGCTTTCTGTATTCTGTGAGGTCTTGGTGTACTTGGTGAGTTCACGTTCCACTGTTTAACCCTTAGGGACCTGCGATGAAAAGGAATTCTGACAATTGTGTTGTAATATTCACTCGAGTTCACACTTACACATTCAGAGGCAGGAAATAATTTTTAAAAAATAAACAAGAAGGGCACTTTTCAACGTCGCCAGATAGGCCTCCGTCCACATAAGAAAAAAAAATGGTTGCCAAACCACGTGACCGATGACATCATCAGTTTATTTCACCCCAAACAATTTTCCCGAGATGACCCACAAACATTTTCATACTGATCGGATAAAGCATTCAACATGTGCAATTATGACGTCATAACAAAGCCACCTTTGACATAAAAAAAATCACATTCCCCATGGGGAGTACTTGACATGTGCCAAGTGTCATTTTTGTTTCCATGCAGCAATTTAGGAGATAGAAAAGTACAAAGTTTTCATTTTTCCCAACATGGCTGCCACACCACATTACCTATGACATCATAATCATCATTAAAATAATCTGCACGAGTCGTCGCACCTTTGGTGAAAATTTTGTGTCAATCGGATAAGCGGTTGCAGAGAAAACAGAGAAAATTAGTATGGACGTACGTATATACGTACAGACAACCTGAAAACATAATGCCCCTGGCGACGTCGTCAGCGAAGGCATAAAAAACAAAAACTGCAACAAGTATTTGCCACCAACACATCACCTGGTTTTCAGCAGAGAACTGGAACATTTAGCTAAAGTTAATCATACAATTTCAGGAAGACCTTTGGAAGTCACATTAAAAATCTGGTTTGAGTCACAACAACAACATTACTATCTATAAATCAGAAAACAAACGAACAACCTAACCATGTGAAAGATGGTTCTACCCATCTTATCATTCAAAATGCAAAGAACCTGAAAGAAAGCAGTCATATGACCAAAGCAGTACTCACGGCCTGTCAGGTGATTTGAGGCAGATGAGACCCTCTCTGTGATTTTTTTTATTTTGCTGCATTTCTACGTCTGAAAATTAGACAAAACATAAAAAGGAAACTGTAATTACTTTGAAAACGTTTTTAAAAGAATATGCAACAAAATTGACCAAGTCAATGTCTCCCAAAACTGCCAAAGCCAACGAGCTTTGCTTCTGTTGCATCACATGCTTTGCTTCCCACTCTGCCTGCTGTCCCTTTATTTTATTTCCTTCCTTCTTTACTTATCAAGTCAGGGCAATTTCTCAGAAAATTCACTTACCCCAACTTTGTCCCCACACTGCATCCCCTCTCTCCAAACTGAAAAAGGCATTTTATAGATTTATTCTATACTTGCAGGGGCGCCTGGCATTGCCAGGCAACGCTGGGCCCCCCTCCTCCCACCCCTTTGCCTCCCTCTGGAATTGCACCCACCCCTTTCCTCCCCTGATTCGTGAAGGTTGGCTTTGGGGCTTCCTACTCTCTGGGGAAGTGTACAGTGCAAGAATGCAAGTTATCTCCACAGCTGATTTATAATACCCTCTACCGCCGTCACCACCACCACCGGGTGGCACTACACAATACACATTTACATGGAGAATTTTTGTCAACCTCTTTCAAAACCCCCGTGACAAGAGATGAGACCAAGTAGCCCATGTTCACCACTAGGTCGAACTTGACCATGTGCCAAGTTTGGTGACAATTGGCCCAGTAGTTTTGGCGTGATAGTGACACACACACACACACACACACACACACACACACACACACACACACACACACACACACACACACACACACACACACACACACACACACACACACACACACACACACACACACACACGTCTATGGCGTAGCAAATCGTTAATACCAGCATTTTCAGATAAATTTTTTTTTTGAATAAAACTCAGTTTCACAAACCACTGAGATTCTTTGATGTAATTCCTTCAACCAAAATGGCTTAAATTCTCAAGATCTTCCATTTTCAAAAGTTCAGGTGGAAGTACAGACATTGATACAATTGGACATTTTCAGTTTCAGCACATTGATACTTTTAGACATCAAGCATTGACCTGGCAGTAAATCTTCTCTGCACCTGGCTCAAACTTTTTACTCAAAGCAATCCCTTCAACAACTAGAAGGGCACTCTGTTGAGCGCATACCTCCGCCACGTAACGCCTGATCCACGACAACATATCGGGCCCAATACATTTTTGAAATATTATGCCATATATCGTTTTTGGCCCTATCTCTCAATGGTGAAGAATTATTTGAAAAGTTAAATAATTCTCGTATCCAGATCCAGATCTTCAACAAAATTGAACAAATTCTTCCTTGTCACACACCTAACATGTCCACCAAGTTTTATCCAAATCCGTCCACAACTTTTTGAGATATCATGCTATATATCATTTTTGGCTCGATCTCTCAATGGTGAAGAATCACTTAAAAAAATATAGTAGTCAGATCTGGATCCAGATCTTCACCAAAATATAATCAGTTCGTTCTTGTCACACACCCAACCTGCCCACCAAATTTCATCCAGATCCATGCACAACTTTTTGAGATATCTTGCACACAGACCAACAGACAATCAAAACATACAAACAAAACATAACCTCCTTCACCTTCGGCAGCAGAGGTAAAAATGTCTTAAAGTCTCAAGATCTTCCATTGTTAAAATTTAGCTTCGATTATATTTATTGCATAGCTGAGTGTTATCTTCTGTTTTTCTTGTTGGTGACCAAACAAAAAGGAAAGCTTTATCTGGTTAATCGAACAAATTGGATCATTCATTTTACAAAGCCTTTTGATATTTGCCAGGGTGTGTGAAACAGACTCTTCAAGATTATTAACATACACGAATCACATCTTGCAACAGCATTGGTCCATTCTCAGAATCTCGCAACACCATCGGTTGTTGGAATTCAGGAGCTTCTTGTACCATTGGTGTCTCAAGTTTTTTTGCAATATCTGGTGCTGAATTCTCATTTTTCAGAGCACACCTCATTCACACTGTGAAGGTATTCTCATGGTTATTGTGAACAAAGGCTGGTTTCTAGTCATAGCAATGATTATTTTGTGCATCAAAAAGACATAGAATTCAGAGCATCAAGTACTACTTCTATTTTTCACTTGTGCTGTCAGGCCAATTTGGGTAAGAAGTGAAAGGTTGGGTGGGGGGAGGAGGGGGAGGTAGGTCTGCCTGAACAATAGCGACCATTCTTGCATTGGGCAACCATTATTTTGAGGCTGGTGTCTTTTCTCACTTTCTCCACGACTTGCCAATTCTTTTGATCAACCTGGCGATTGCCACAACTCAAAACCCGATACATGCTTGTAGTGCAGTACCCGATACATGCTTGGTTGAGGGCATTAAAAAAAAATCTCCAAAACCAAATCTTTATTTATGTACACCTAATTCACTGAACTTGCAATCTTTAAATGGAATACACCTTGAGATGTATACTCCACACTTCTCAACAGCAATTCACTATTTTACTCGCAGCATTTGCTCTGCTGTTTCCCCCCCCCCCACCCTTCCACCCCTCCCATTCAGATTTGCATGCATTTCGTGAAGGTGTTTTCCAGACGCACTAGAGGAGTCAAAAGCCAACTGGTGGAAATGGACAAAGGCAAAAGAGCAGGAGGTCACAAATGCAATCAAGTACAATGTTTTGGAGGAAATTATGCAGAAACAAGATATGCCTAATAAAATTAGAGAGAAATTGATATTTAGTTACAGAGTAAATATCAAGATCATTGCGAGAGATGAAACTTGGTGTCTCAACTATGACCCATCATAACTGCTGGCTCATGATGCCGCACAAGGTTCAAATCCAACATGCCTTTTATTTGTCCCTCGTCCACCAATATCCTTATAATCAATATAAGGTACACTGGTATCTACCAATGCCATTTTCATGCATGCAATTTATTTGCAATATCCTCGATGAACCTGATATTAAAGTGGGAAGTTATTTTTTTGAAAAATTAGAATGGTACAAACAAAAAAGTTGTATTAGTCTTGGAGTGTGCACTGTACATGCTGACCTGATAAATCTTCAGATAGGATGGTGCTCATCTCAGCATTGAAAGTAACACCACAGATCGTATCTGAAAGAGGAAGAAAAAATTAGATAAAAAGATTTCTTCGATTCATGTTTAATCAATATTTGGAACAGACAGGTGGATGACAATTGAACTATTGATACATGTAGGTACTATACAGCAAAAGCCCATACTCCAAAACGCAGGACATGTTGAACGAGAATGGTGACATTAATCAGTATCATGACCAAGTATCAACAGTAAAGGGATGGACTCAATTTCTTAAAAATAAAAAATAAAAATTAATATATATTTTGACAGATAAAACCGACATTTATTGTCCAGCATTTATTTAAATTTTCAGGATTCCATAACGACTACAGTGTGTTATCCCTCTGATAGTATTGTAGTGCTGTTTAACTACCAGTGAAAAACAACACTCCATGTGCACTTTCTCAACTTAAAAAAGCCAAAAAAAAAAACCACACACACCACCCAGAGCGGCCGTTTTTGCAGACGTAAACACCTGCTTCATTCTGCATTGTTTACACATTAGAGGAACTCTAATATGTTTTTAACCATCATTTTTATATTCCCTTTCTATAAATTTTGCTGTTTGACAATAGAAACTTGCATTCGATGGTCTGCAAGTGTGACTGACACTTCCAAACAAAATTCAAATCCTATCAAGCCAGCGTCAGAATGGTTTGAAATCCTGTTGTACAAGTACTAATTTTGAAAAGTTTAAACTTTTTGAAAGTTTAAACAAAGCCCGATTGTTAAAAAAAAAAAAGAAGAAGAAGAAAAAAGTGAAATTAATAAGTATTTCGACACCTTCAAACAGTCTTCACGTTGAAATTGAACGGTTGATTTCATAATCGTCACATTGCACTATGTGCCATTTGTCAGATGCATGTGTGTATACAAGGAGAAATGTGCAAATCCGATTAATGGATTGGTAAAGCATATTTGCGTTGTTGGTTGACACAGCTATTGTAAATCACAAAGACTTGTATACAAAGGAATTCAACGGAAGGGAGATGCAGAAGAATTTCTATATTTAAAAATTACACCACAATGCAATGCAATTTTTCATTCAGAAATTCATCAAAACTTCCAATGCTGCTTGTTGCCAATATAGATTTCCGACTGCAGCACTTTACCCAAAATGTAATATTACACTGCTTGACAGTCATTAGCAGGTACATATGTTTAAATAGAAGCAATGACATACAATTGATGACCATTCTTCTATGATGAACTCACATTTTTGTGTTTTCCCAATCATGGAATATCACACGTACAAATCAAAATGGAACTTCTTTCACTTGGAAACCACTAATGGTGTGCAGTAATCCATCGTACTTCTCATACCTCATGACGGAATATGGCGATACTTGTAAACATGAGAGGCCACAAAGGAAAAGAGGATTTTGGAAACTTTCTACTTTAGAAATCTGAGGGGCGTTTAAAATGTTCAAAGAACAATATACTCCTAATAATCCACAACACCAATTTAGTATTTTTCAAAAGAAATGTTCTTCAATTTTAATGCATTTGCTCCATTTTTGCTGCTCAAACCGTCCATGCCAGTTAAATACAAGTATTCAGATCACTGATCCTTTTGCCATGTCTTGGTTGCTTCAGTCAGTTCCTCCTCATTGAAAAATGGATGGCCACACAGGTCTTCAAATGTCAGAAAGCATCATAGTCACTGTGGGCTGCACAGGGCTGATCCAGATGCTTAATGCCAGATTATGAATGGTGATCTACACAAGATGGGGCAGTGTACCTTGTTGTGAGGGATTAGCACACCTTTGGTTAACATCCCTTGGGGCTTCCCCTTGATGGCCTACAACAATTTTTTCACAAGAATATTTATATTCACCTGCATTTGTATTTTTGTTCAGGATATAGTCTGCATTGTTAGGTATACACACGGCTCTCCGTATTTGCGAGGGTTACGTTCTTGGAAAACTCGCAAATGCAGAATTCGTGAATACAAATACCTTGGTTTAATGGGAAAAAGGGGGTGAGGTTCCTGGGTCAGATCAAAAATAGTGGAGAAATAGTAAATGTTTAATAACAATGATTGAAATAAATAAATGACTACAGTATACAGAACAGTGTGTTTTTATTAACATTTTTATGATGATGATGATGATTATGATGAGACGATGGTGATGGTGTTGTTGGAGGAGAAGTCAGGAGGAGGATTCATACCCACTGCAGACGTACTCGCACCCATAACCAGCCTGTCTAACAAATTCAAATTTTTGTTCAAACTTATCACTATCTTCTGCCTCTTTCCAGCAAACTCACCTCCCCCACTCATCTTATGTTTAAAGATAATGATGAATGGTAATTACAACTTCACGAGAGTTGGTGAAGAGGTGCAGCGAGGTGTTTGTGGTTCAGGAACCAAAGGTAGTACTGGACTCGCAGCTTTAATAAATCAGAGGGGTGGAATGCTCTGTCCTTCACAGAGTCCACCCTGCCGCTCTAAAAATGCCTCTCGATGCAAAGGATAGCAGTCACTTCTATCTCACCTTCAGTATTTCTCAGGATTCAAGGTGATATTGTTGCAAAATTATTCACCATTCTCTTTGGAAAGCATCATTAATGCACTATGTAACATTAAACATGCAGCAATGTCTGCCCCTCTTCCCCCACCAACCCACGGAACTGGAAATGCATTATCCAGGCTCCACCCCTCTCGCCCAGAGAAGCGTGAACTTATTTTATCGCAAATTCCACGATTTCTCAGCATTTAGGATTTGGATCATGACCAAAAGGAATAGCACACTTCTCCATGCGTCCATAAACACCTGTGCAAAATTTGACGTGAATCCGTGAAGAATTGCTTGAGAAATAGTGCGCCAAAATTGGGTGGAAAGCAAAATCACAATAACAAAGAAACTGCACAATTACAATAAGTTTCCATTTCTATTCAACTTTCATAAACTGTCGATTAAATTGATGGTAAAATATAACAGATGTTTAAGATATGATTTAATCGACCTGATAATAGCCTCAAGGCAAGTGTTGTACAAGGTGTACACTTCATTCCGTATCTTGAACAACTTGTTCTCGTGCAATGTTTTCTCAAACATGTGGAAGGTCTCGTGAGAACAAGTCATTAGCATGCAACACTCGCCTTTTGGAACGTTCACAGAGAGAAATAGAGAAAGAGAGAAAGAGAGAAAGAGAGAAAGAGAGAAAGAGAGAAAGAGAGAAAGAGAAGAAGAAGGAACTAAAGAAAAACTTTAAAGGGGAATCATCACTTATATTAAATGTTTTTAGCGCAAGTTTGACAGTGGAAGCCTCGTTTTCATATCTTAGATGGTGCCGATCCGCTAATCGTGTTTTGATTATGTCGGAGTCAGGTTTTACTTTTTAAATTTTTTTACTGCCTCTGCTCTCAGCCATCCAAAGCTTCCAACAAAGCATCCATGACATGCTTTCTTCCAGAAACCCCCTTCCTGGTTAAACGACCAATGTCCAAATCCAACTTCCACAATTTTGTTTCTCTTATCAATTGTGGAAGTGCCTTTGAGAAATGGTTTAATTACACTCTGCCCTTCAGACTTCAAGCAAGTGGTGCATCACCATCTCATGTCATCCCTTACCCACAATCTATTGCGCACTCATTAAACCCAACTAAAACCAACCATTGTACTTGCAGATTTCTGTGGCTTCCCACTCGCCACCTCTACCGACCAACCCCCATCTCCCCAATTCTTGTTCATCCATCCTCTTTCTTGTGCCCAAATGTAGCACCACAGTAAAAAGGTAAAATCAAAGCATTCCCTTTTAAATGTCACCTAACTCTTCCAAGAACTGAGACTTTGCAGAAAAAAAAAAAACATCCCTCGTAATAGAACAAGATAAGAGCAGTTATAAACGTCAGTTCTTCTTTGGACACAATTGCAAAACTTACGGCCAGGAGTGCTTACGGCCCTGGTGTTAGGCGATGCGACCGATTGCTGGATTGTGTTGTTACCGACTGTTGGAACGTTTGCCAGAGGTGGTTGACTGCTGGAGTTGACAGCTTCACATTCTGAACATGGAGAAAGCAAAATCATATTAGTAAAAAGTGAGAAAGTGAGAAGATGCACAAAATGAAGGCAAATGGGGCCAGGAAGGAGAAAACACGCAATGCAATTCAGGATGTGCAGATCGAGAATTCATTGCACAGGATGGCCTGTGGAATGATGGTTTGTTAAGCAGCTAATGTGAGTTTCACACATTCTCACGCGAGTGATCAAGTATATATTTTATCCATTGATTATAATCATTCA
This sequence comes from Eptatretus burgeri, assembly GCF_056783735.1. Classification (NCBI taxonomy): domain Eukaryota; kingdom Metazoa; phylum Chordata; class Myxini; order Myxiniformes; family Myxinidae; genus Eptatretus; species Eptatretus burgeri. The sequence goes on from NC_140961.1 coordinate 99,174,259, forward strand.
GGTTATCCCCTTCGAATGTCCCGCAGTAGCTCCACTTCGATCACATTACCACGTAGTTTAGTGACTACACAACGTGTACCATTCGTGAGTTCCGGAGGATCCAGAGAGTGCATTAAAATTACAGGGCACCCTACTTTAAAGTGATCCAAAAGGCTGGATCAGTTTCGTCTACATATTCATATCTTGTAGATTTAAGCTGGCCGGATCAGTTTCGTCTACATATTCATATGTTGTAGAATTTAGCTGATTCTGAAACTGTTAACAGCATGTCGATCGGATGGTTCTGTGATTTTCTACGGTAGTAAACAGAAGTACGACTTAAGACTGTACGCCAGTATGCAGAGACCCGAGATTTTTATGTGCACGTGCTCAATCCCGCACCCACCCGGAAAAGACCCAAGTACACTGTCAGTACTCACCTCCACACTAAAAGGATGATCATGATTTTGGGTTTAACCGTAACTAACTGGGCGATACTTTGTTGGCAGTTGGTCCGGCTGGGCAGCGGGTATCGGTCGATGAAAATTTAAAACGGCAACCATGTATAAAAAAAGCAAAGAAATACTTTGTACTTATTCAGAAAGTCATGGTTTGTGAAGAAACTATGGCACATGGAAAGTGCAAATTCATCAGGTATGAACTCAACTGTTTTCTCCCAAATGGAGCGTGATTCTATGAGCCGAACTCATCTTAGTGGTCCTCTAAAAAATGGGAAACATTTTTATTTCTTTTTTGTGCAATAATTCCTCCCATTTTGCAAATGGAGAACATGAACTGTTTAACTACCATAATCATCAAAACAAATTTTGAGGGGCCTCTTAAGGAAGACAATAATATTACTATATATGTCAAATCTTGTTTCATTTCATGCAGTAACAAAAATCTGATGGTGGAACAAAATAAGGGGCGTGCCGAAATATATATATATATATATATATATATATATATATATATATATATATATATATATATATATATATATATATATATATATATATATATATATATATATATATATATACAGTTAAAGCTCCTTAATATGCCACCTCGCTTCTATGCCACTCTCGCTATTATACCACTTTTGCTCGGTCCTGACAAAATTCAATACAAAATAAATTTACTATGCCACCCCCTACTCTCGCTACCATGCCACTACTGTGTGACTGTTAAAAGGCACGAGTCGTGAAAAAGTCTGTATTGCGCAGTGCTCGATTATCACACTCACGTCCAAAGGCGAAGCGACGAACTACAGTCCAGCTGCGCACAACATAACTCAATACGTACGCGCATAGTCAGACTGTGTCAAAACACGCGATTCTTCTCCCCGATGCCAGCCACAACAAGCCAATCACAACATGCACAACGAGACACAAAAAAGCGCGAACACACACACAGACATGCAGGCACACGTACAACAGTGACATCATTTTTTTTCAAATTCAGCCCATAATGTCAGCTCAGAAACGCAAGCGAACCGACTTTACGCTGAAGGAGAAGAAGGAGATCATCGATGCCGCGAAGAAGGAGCCGAATCAGTCCAAGTTAGCCAGGGAGATTAGCAAGAAATGGGGCGTCGAAGTTAAGAGAACCACCGTGAAGGGCATTCTCAGCAAGATGGATGCAATCGAGGCTGCAATCAAAGCTGGATTTCCATCGAAGCGCATGAAGTTGACGCAGGCTCACGACCCGAAGCTTGATGAGGGAGTGCTCATGTGGCTGAAGCAATCAAGAGGACAGAATGTGCCTGTCAGCGGCGATCTGATCAATGAGAAGGCGATGAAACTGGCCGAGCTGATGCACATCCCAGACTTCATGGCGAGCGACGGTTGGTTGGGCAATTTCAAGAAGCGCCATGGCATCAAGTTCACGACAGTGCAGGGCGAAGCTGGAGCGGTGGATTCGCAATCCCTTCTTGAGTGGCAACAACAGGTTCTCCGGCCCTTACTCGGGCAGTTCTCCGCAGACGACGTCTTCAATCTGGACGAGACTGGACTCTTCTGGCAGCTGCTTCCGAACAAGACCATGGCTTTCAGGGGATAGCGGTGTACTGGAGGAAAGAAAAGCAAGCAAAGGATCACTCTTCTGGTTGGGGCAAACATGAGCGGCAGCGAGAAGTTCCCTCTTCTGGTGATTGGCAATTCCAAGAAACCCCGTGCCTTCAAGAACAAAGAGATCCCGGTCAAGTACAAGGCGAACTCGAAGGCGTGGATGACGGCGGAGCTTTTCGAGGAGATGTTGCGTGCGTGGGATGGACGACTCGGCCAGCAGGGACGCAGAGTGCTGGTCTCTCTCGATAACTTCTCTGGCCACCCTCCCGAGCTCGAGCTGAACAACATCCAACTGGTCTTCTTCTCACCCAACACGACAGCCAATTCACAACCAATGGATCAGGGAATCATAGAGAACCTCAAGCGCCACTACAAGAAGCTCCTGCTATGCCGCCGGCTTGAGGCCATAGACGAGGGAAAGGAGTTCAAGTTCACGTTGCTCGACGCTCTACACGTCGCCCGGCGTGCTTGGGAGCAGGTCGGCAAGTCGACGATCAGGAACTGTTTCGCGAAGGCCAAGTTCATCGAAGAGGAGATCCAAACAGAGCCACAGGATGCGGAGCTGCCCGACATCTAGGAAGCTCTGCCTGCCGAGGAAAAGATGCACGAGAACGAGGAGATCGAGCTGTCTGACTTTCTCGAAACCGACGAGCCCCTCGCGACTGGCGGGTATTTCACGCTGGAGGAGATTGCGGAGGAGATTCTGTGCAGTGAGGAGCCGGTGGAAAGCGAAGATGACGAGGTAACTGTCGAGGAGGAAATCGTTCCGTTCAAGGAAGCCCAGCGCGCTTGTAGCACCGTCCGGAAGTTCATGCAGCAGAGAAGCGGGAAGCCCGGTGTGATGCAAGCGTGTGATCGGCTAGACAACGAGATGCACGAGATCCGCCGAAAGAAGATGCGCCAGCCGACGATTCTTGAAAGCTTTGTGTGTCGTGAATTTCTCGCCATGCCATATGTTAGTGTGTGAACTCTGTTAGTGTGTGTATGTTCGCCGTTCGCTTAGCTTATACAACAGTCGTGCCTTTTACTTGCTGGAATCAATTTTGTCTAAAGATTAACTACAGATGGGTAACTTGAGAAAATAAGGCCGTTTTTACAAAATCTCGTTACTATGCCACTTTTGCTCGGTCCCGACGGGTGGCATAGTAACGAGCTTTGACTGTATATGTATATGTATATATATATATATATATATATATATATATATATATATATATATATATATATATATATATATATATATATATATATATATATATATATATATATATATATATATTGTTACGGAGCTGGAAACCATATGCATTCAATATACAGATGTCCCAAAAGTCAGTTATGTCGTTAACTATGTGTGGTCAGATCTCCTTCCTTTTGTCTAGTGGGAGAATCAAAGGCATGCGTTGCGATTTCTTTTAGTTAGGTTATTACATCTAACAAGCCATCTAACAACCATCCCACCCCCCGTCATGATCCACCGCCAACCGGCTGCCTTCTTGCACCCTGACGTGCCGAGGCAGGATCTCGCGGTTCCAGTTTCTCGGCTTCTACAACGTTGTGACTCTTTCATGACGACCGTTGCAACATTGATACTGTTGCTCGACAAGTATGAACCCGCGTGGAAGAGTGGGTGGGGTTTCCCGGTAGGGGCCGAAACCCCGCCCAGAAATGGCGAACCCATAGGAGCCTGTCCAATCAGGACGGGGAGTGACGTCTGTTCGAGCGAGCCCGCCCCGTTGAGGGAGGTCCATAAAATTCCCGAGCACTCTCTGAGGCAGGGAGTTATTACGAAGGTTGTTCTGAGGTTTTTGACAGGGTTGTGGTGGTTGAGAGTCGAGTGAGGAAGAAAGGTCTTGGAGGATGTTCTCCACGGGTTTCTGACAAGGTTTTGGATCGGGCTCTGAGGGTTGATGTTGAGCGTGCAGTTCTTTTGAAGCGGAGGGTTGAGCAGAAGGTCTTGAAGGTGGCGAACGTGTCCCTGCTGGCCCTCTCCAAGGAAAGGAAAGAGCGACCCTAACCCCCTCCATGGACCCCGATATTCACCACCCGAGCTCTGCCACGAACCACGAGTCCCATACGTGCGACTGGGGACCAAACCAACGACCATTGCCAGGTGCCGCACCACGGAGCACCCCTTCCTCCGACGGTTAGGTACCCAGCTGCACTCTGACCCCCAGCTCGTCTCTCTCCTCAACTGAGAGGTTCCAATAAAGAACTCTGGGTTTATTTTCATTTGTGTGTATCTGTGTGTGGGCCCGTTTTACAAGTAGAAACTGTTTAAGTGTTTGGCTTTGATCATTGTGAATATTACTTGCATATCCACGTTAAGTCTTCCGTGTCTTTTTATTGAAAATAAACAATTGTAGAAATGTCCCCAGTTCGTTTCCACCTTTCTTGAATTGTTCCAGCATGGTTCGGATCTGAGTTTAGGCGGGGTTTTATCCCCGGTAAACAGACAATTGCAGCTGGGACGTCCTGGGCAGGCCCGCTCGACTGCTTCCGAGCCGGAAAGGTAGGTGGCAGAGTGGTAGTCGGTAGGTGTAATTTTACCGCTGCCAGTAGAGTAAATCCGGTTCGGCCAGGCGTTCCGAGGGCGTGGATCCCCGGTAGCCGAGACCACGTGGTTACTTAGGTACATTGGATCTCGACAAAATAACCCTACGCCACGCGGTAGAGATAGTGGCGTTCCACGGTGGGTTAAACGACCCGCCGGCTCGCGGAGTTATCCGAGTGATGGCCTACAATTCCGGGGAGTCTGGTGGAGACGACGCAACTTTCCCCACCTTGTGGTCGTTCTCGCCACCGACCCCCAGCCCACAACTTTTTGCAATGTATATGTATGTATATATATATATATATATATATATATATATATATATATATATATATATATATATATATATATATATATATATACATACATATCATCATCATCACACCATTTGAAAGCCTTTGTCCCTGAGCAGGGGTCAGCTTTTTGCAGGCTCCAGTCATGGTAGCCTTTCTTTTGGCAATGTTTTTTTTTATGGCCGGATGCCCTTCCTGACGCCAACCCTTTAGTCGCCTTCGACCCTGCAGGGATAATTACCAGAACACTGATGCTCATTTTGCCGACCTTCGGAAGGATGACAGGCTGAGTCAACCACCCTGATGCTAAATCAGAGGCCAGCAGGGCTCAAACTCAGGACCCCAAGCCACCGCCTTAACCACGAAGCCACACCAGGTTCATATATATTGTTACGGATTTGGAATTCAATCGCACACAACATACAGGTTCCCTAAGTCAGCTATGTCGATAAGTGCATGTTCCCTAGATAGCTCACCTTCCATTGTTTAAATGTTCAGAGATCGATTAGATGCGCTGCGGATCGATTTAATAGTTAGGGAACAAAACAATGGAGACGTCCCTCCCCCTCTTCTGAAAAGAGGAAGAAGAACCCTGCCATCCCGTGACGTCAACAACTCCCTCCCACCCGTGGTTGAGCGGGGGGGTGGATCATGAGGGCATGAGTCACGCCGGGTGCGGGGGAGGGGGTGCAAAGGATAAAGAGGACATCTTTTCTTTGTTCGAAAAGAGCTCGTGAAAGTCGAGTGAAAAGAGTTCGAGAGAGTCCCGTGGTCGGGCTGAGTTCGTGGGAGTCCCGTGGCAGAGTTCGTGTGCTGAGTCCCGTGGGAGGAGTAAGCTTTTTGCTTCGGCAGTTGGGGGAGTCGGGAGGAAGCCAGAAGCCAAGGAGCTGCGTCGAAGTCCGGGCGTCGTGAAGGAGACGCGAGCTGGAGGCGCAGCCTTGCCTGCTGTGTCGCGCAAACCGCGCGTTTGTGTGGAGAGAGCCAGAGAGAGCTCGCCTGCCACACGGAAGGCCCGAGCTCGACCGCGGCTACTCTCGCTGCCGTGGGGAAGGAGCATCATGGGTCGCCCAAGCGCGTTCATGTGGAGAGAGCCGGAGAGAGCTCGCCTGCCACACGGAAGGCCCGAGCTCGGCCGCGGCTACGCTAGCTGCCGTGGGGAAGGAGCATCGCGGGTCGCCCAAGCCAGACACCACGAGGGTGCAGGTAACCTGCAACGGTCTCGTGGGACTCGTTCGGTCTGCCAAGTCCCACGCCATAAAGACCCAAGAGGTCCAGTCTGACCCCATTGCCTTTGATGGGGTCTTTTTACTGCTTTTCTTTCGAATGAATGTTGTGGCGCCGAGTCCCGTAAGTAAAACTGTGTAAGTGACTGTACATTAATAATTGCTTATAGACGGTTGTAGTTCTTTTGTCGTGTTTTTGTTGCTTAATTGCATACGTGTTTCATTATAATAAATGTCCTTGTGAAAATGTAAACCTGCTCGTTTCGTCCATTCCTTCATTGACTGAACATTTAGTGTGTTGGGAGTTAGAAAGCCGTTGGTTTGCCGTAATAGGGGGACATTTAGACAGACGGTTCTCGGCGATTACACCGCTCGGAATCGCGCAAGGACACGCTCGCCTCGGTGGTTTGTTTCGTACGAGATCCGTCGAGGGTGGAATACCCCGGAAGTTGGATCACGTGGGTATTTAGGTACATTGAAGATTGGCAATCGACCCTACCCCACGTGATCTGCCGATTGACGTATTTTGGTTCTTGTACAAGGACCCGTCGCTCAGAGTTATCCGGGTGCCGATCTATACTCCGGGC